>NW_026854684.1:0-60771 GCF_026571515.1 Ruditapes philippinarum | reverse complement strand
ATGCAATTTAGTCACGAGATACCCAGCTTTTTGAAAAATGTATTTTTGTTTTATTTGCATTTCCAAATTCGGAAACTGGGAGTGTATGGCAGTTTAAATTTTATTTTTCAAATTTGAGAATTGCGAGCTTTAAAAATGGGAACTATATCTGAATAAGCCGAATATATTTGAGCTTTACGTTAAGATCATCATGAAACAATTCTGCTGAATTTTGATAATAATATATTACAATTCGCACAGTTTAACAATATCTGATACATTATTGTTACATAATTAAACATTGAAAAAGAATTTAACGTATTTCTGGAAATCATTAGCTGTCAGGATCATTTATCAACTATCTAATGAATAGAATAGAATATATTTTATTTCCAATAATGGGCCTTTACACGCATATAATCACATAATAATTATATTGTACAAGATATACAGAACTTAAAACATAACATAACTAAAGTTTAATTACGATTAACAAACACAATTGACAAAAGACTTTGTAACAATCAAAAACTAAGACATACATTTTTATTAAATGAATTAAATTGAATAAAGAAGATCATGTAAAATACTTGTAAACAAATGATCCGCTATATAAATTCAACCTAATGTTACATTTTTTAGAAATTCCAGTCTAGATGAAAATATTTATGGACAAAAATCTGGAAACAAATTGATCCCTCGGAAGCATTAATCACAACAAAATTACATGAACATTGCAGACTCGGTTTGATTGAGTCTGCATATGAGGGATAATGAATAAGTGCAACATCCCTCACGCAACCCCCCCCCCCCTAGCACCGGCTTGAGCGAAACTCAATTCTCAACACTATATAGTACTGGTATCAATGACCCCAAAGGACCAGAAAAACATAACAACACTGAAGTGATGTACGTGGCAACTTTGTCACAGCATCAATAGTATAATTTTTCTCACATAGACTGTTCTGACTTATTTAGAGTTTTAAAGTTTGTTACTTTTCCAGATATATGATATATTAAGAGAGTGCTTTCATAATCCTAAACATAAAGTGGTCCCCCGTTTCAATATCTTGCAATTTGTAGACAAAATATATAAAAGTTTTTTATGTTTCACAATGTCATTCTTTCACTTCCCAACAAGTTAGAAAAATGATAAATTCAATTTGAATGTTACTTATTTATATGACAAGTTTATATTATCGTCTCTGTATCTATTAATTATACTTTCGGTGACATTTTACAGCCATACAACGCGTATTAATATTATTTTTATGCAAAAATGGACGCAATGTGACGGCGGTTCAAACAATGTAATAAATAATTGCCAGCGCCACCGAAAAATAGCGATATAAGAAGACAAATTCTAGTTTGTAATTCTATTTAGTTTACACACAAATTTTAGGAAAATATTTGCTTTACACAAATATTTTAGAAAAAAAGTATATACCTATATAAATACTATAAGAAGAGGACCAAATTATGTTGTTACGTTTTATGAACTAATTAAAAGAAAGATTTAATTTTCAAAATATGTTTTGCTGTATACTGTCAGAAAATGACTTTACGAGTATGCACAGTTGATAAATATTACTTTTGATTTCGTTATAGCAGAAACACTACTGTACCCCTTTCATAGTCACTCGCACTTCCATTTTTTAAGTGAAAATGATGAAATGAAAATTTCATTGCAATTACTTTTTGTTTTGTTTTAATTCACCTTTTTATATTTTTTCTCTAAATTAAGTCGACAGTTAACTTGAGATTGCATACACACAGACTTGGCGTAGAAAATGTGTTATATTAATTGATTTATGCAAAAGGTTGTATTTTTTACTGAAGTTGACCTTACAACAAAATCATGGTAATCTGATTGATAAAACAGAGAAAAAAAAACAGAATCCCTAAAACTTTTTTGATAGTTTATTAGATCCTAAATGATACCTCTAATGGCACCATTCTTTTAAAATTAAATTTTATCGTGCATATTGTCGATCCATATAATATGATTTGACGAGTCATTTATATAATAACAAGATGCAAACTACCACATTCCTTGTAATCTATATGAATCTGTTACATGAACTGCATCCAAATAATTTGACAGAAACACAAAATAGAGGAAAATAATTGAAAGATAAAGCCAGTACGAGTTACAACCTTACACTTAAGGAAAATTGGACAAAGTTAAGTATCAAAACATGTTTCGCTTTATTCAGCTTCCTCAGTTGATACATGATACCTTACACTTTAAAATTCTGTCAATGTAGCGCATCTTACTTTATATGTCTAACTTTATATGTCTAACTGCTGAATTACAAACATAGATTTCTTTAAGTACAGTCGACTCCACAGAAACAGATACATAAACACCAATTCAATTCTCTCATGGGTATATTTCAAAAGCGGAATAGCAAAATAAGTATGCCTACATGTATTGAAAGGACTGAGATGTAGGGATATTACAATATATAATGTCACATCAATACTTATACAATGCGATAGTCAGTACAATGTATAGTAAGGTATGATCCGCACAATGCATTATCTCCACCTTGAAGAGTATTCAAAGAGGCTAGAACTACTGTAAACTGCATTAAAACTGAGGGGCACGGGTTCAAACCTCAGAGAAGGCAACTTTTTTTCTTCCTTTTTTTCTTTTAATATTATTTATGTGACTCTAGGATCACTCTTGGAAAGAAAAAATGTTTAATTATTATCTGAATTATGCAAAATTTATTATCAAGTGGCACCTGATATTTTCAAAGTCCAATAAAATAAAAACTAGACGGTAAAAGTATTGTATATTTGGCAAGATCTTTAAACTTTTACTGCATGAGCATATTGTGAAAAATGGCCGTTTTCATTGAAAAGCCTCCTGTTACAAGTTCAAACTGTCTTGAAACTATGAAAAATGCTTCAATATTGATGAAACTTGGCAAAAATGTTGACTGGACCATAGCCTCTGTAACAGCATGCTCAATAGTAAATTTCCTGTTACCATGGCAACTGGGAAACGTCTCACTGCGAAAAATCACTATTTTGCATTGTTTTTTTTTCCATCAAAACTTATTTCAAAGTGCTGCAACTTCTGAATGGATTGAGATAGAGTAAAAGGCTTTTCAGCGTTGGTTACTAGTTCCCCTCAGATCGACCTGAGGCCATTTTTAGCCTGTCACATGTCCAAAATTTTCTTGGCGATGAGGGGGACTGCCGCCCCTTCAACCCCCAAACAGTAGGGGGCACATCCCCCTTCTTGCAACCCCTTGATGCACCATTTTGATGGGGGCGGCACCGAAAAAGGGATCACTTTTTTAAAGCCATCAAAACACGTCTTATTGAGGTAAAAGGTTAAAGAAAATGTAGGCAAAGTATGAAAACATCCCTTCTTTTTAACTTTAAGCATATTTTGAATGAGGCCCAAATGGTCAAACAACTAATTAAAATGGGGTAGGATAACATTTTTATACATTTTTCAAACATTTTTACTTGTGTCATTGCTAGCTAAATGCTATTATTTGTTTAATAACAATGTTAAATAGGAAAACATTTTTTTCATATTTATAATATAATAGATAATTTTGAGATTCTTATTTCTGAAAAAAGAGCCCTTGTTTAGTTAAGAAGAAGCTCAATAACTCGTAAACCGTACGGTAGAATTTAAATTTTGCATACAGCTAGGTGTCCTTTAAGGTATGTAACTGACCTATGTCGTCAATTTTATAGTTCCTAATAGTGCCCATTAGGGGGGCTCATAATGTCCATTAGCTAGTTATTTAAGTGGCTTTTGTCGGCGGATTACGTTACCCAGTAAAGCAATATTACCTTTTCATCCTATTGGAACTACATCAAATGCGTATGCTGACACTACTGATCTAAGATTTCAATCACTGATGGTTTCTGGCATGTGCCTATAGGTAACGATAAAGTGATTACGATTAGAAAAAATGCTAACAATTGTATGAAGGCAAATTGCCGGTCCTATATAAAACACAGAATTACGAAATCAGACGTATACAATGTCCTTGTATGCAGGGCTGAAACGGGATTTAAATGCTTCCTCGTACTTTGCAGATGCTTATGCATAAAAAGGGTGTAACAACGTTTTGTTATGTAATGATTATACATTTACAATAAATGATGTCACCAAAGTATTACAATGTTACATGTACATTCAAAATGTTGGAATTGTGATTTTAAATAAAAATTATAAAGTAATTCCGCTAGTATGTCATGACCTTGCACTCTTTGGTCCATTAGTATTATCTGATTGAGCAAAAGACCAATGGAATACCCGATTACAACACAGCGGAAGCTACATGTGTAATATTAGATATCGACCATAATCTTCCTTATTTCCGGATTATTCCATTTTATTGTTTAAACTAATACGTTTTTTTTTTTAAAAATATATCGTATAGTTTTGTTGGTTGAAAAAAGTAGCACAGCATTAGATATTTGTTGTTTATTTATCATTTTCTATTCACACTGTTTAAATATTGTTTAATTTGTTAAGCAATACCTTGGAAACCTGGAGTGATTAAGTATTTTGAAAATATCAACTTTGATATAGACCTGATTTTACATTCTGAGATGTTTTTTTTTTACAAAAAAAAAGAACGAAAAACAATAGAAAACAAAGAAACAAATAACAAACCCACAAGATTAAATACAGTTTTTCAAGATTTATTGTTAAACAAAATGTATATGTTCATTATCATAAAACACGAGTGATTACAAATGAAAACGTTACAATTCTAAAAAAGGAATCTATATACAAAAAGAAATATATTATTTTGTAATTGTAAATTACATCAATTAATTAAGAGATTGATTTCAACACAATGAATTAGCAAATAATTTGAAAACTTGAAGATTATGCAAACATGTCTTCAAACAACTGAGACGTAGAACTATTAGAAATAATGTCACGTTAATTTATAAGCGTGAAGCAAACGTAGCGAGAAGTTTGGTGGCAAGCAATTTAATGTGCAATAGCTAGTTATCGTATACTTTTATTCCCTGACCTGCCGAATCGCGATTCCAATGCTGCAGATGTTAATGCACGAAAAAAAGGTACATAAACCCTCTATTTTGTATGGTAAGAGTATTACATTTACGATTAAATAATATCATTAAAATATAAAACGAATGGATATGCCAAATGTTGCAATTGTGATTTTAAATAAAAACTGAATATTCCAAGTCCACTTGTTTGTTCTAAAGTATCATCATCATCATAAGGTCACTGGAAACAAATGCATAAATTATGAAAATTGGAGCGAACATTATTCGTGATGATAATCGCCTTCGTGATCAACTTTAGATGATATTTGGTAAATATTTTTTTTCTTCATTTTTTTCATTGCTTTATCTTCTAAATGCTGTATATAAACTCTGAATTATGACTTTTCGTCGTTAAAAGTTTTTATGCAGTAAAGTAGTACCGGGTAAAGGCTTTAGACCTTATAAAAGCATATTTGATATAGACAATATTTTTAAAAGCACACACACACACGCACGCACGCACCAACGCACACACACACACACACACACACACACACACACACACACACACACATATACTGACGCAAAATCCGCAAACTGAAATACATTTACTAAGGACAAAAATAACAAAATATATATCATTCTCATGTAACAACTAGTGGTAACAAATTAAAATGTTATTACATTTATAAACAAAAAAGAAATCTAAATAAATAGAAATAAAACTCCCTGACGTAAAAGTAAGCTTCCATATTTTACTTTAGACAATTTAGACCAATGGTATCCTAATATTGTATAACCGAGTCTTTTCATATCTTATATTATCAATGTTCATTTGGCGCATACAGATCTCATTTCTTTCACTCTTTAAGTTTGCTAATAGCCATTTCTGTCTTTCTTTTGTTTTTTGCATCATTTTGTGTATGAATTTCTGTTTCTTTTCTAACCGTGTAACTTCAGATTTGCTCAGAAATATTGGATCATTTCTTAATATCACGCTGTCAATATGATTGTATGTAGTAGTTGATTTAATAGAGTTTAGGTACCGAAAACGATTTACATTTTTCACTGCTCCTTTCAATAAATTGAAAGAGCATCCATGGCATAAAGAAAATTCATATTCACACACAAAGTCTAGAAAACGTGGCTTTAAACCATTCAAATCAATCGGCATACTTTGAATTTTAATAAAATCCTTTTGGTCCATAAGCTCCACCAAAACAGTAATATCTTGAACATTTTGAACTACTGTCCTAAGAGTTCTTTCCAGATATTTCATTGTATTCCAAATATGTCGAAAATTGTAAGTTGAACAATCATTGTTTATGCCATCTTGTACTAATGAAATCATACTTTTACCGAAGGGTAATTTCAATGCATTTGATATATTTTTCAAAAAATGATACTCACTTTGCCAGGAAAGATACCCATTACTTGTACCGCTCCAAAGTTTTAGTTCATTAAGTATCTCTATGGTTTCACTTAAGCATCGGATAAATCTGCTACAGTTCGATATAATTTTACTTTTTAAAGAAGCATAGTACACCTTTTTTATCTCTAAATACTGTAGCATAAGTTTTTCAGTTAAGTGTAAGCCTTCTCTTGCAAACACGAGATTATGAATAAAAAACTCGTTAACAGTCAGAAAACACATTGTATAAAATTCTTTCAGACATTGATAGTTTTTAATAAGTGCTCTATCATGCATTGTTAACATTCCCCTTGACGTAATGCAACGGAAAGGATTATGTTTCCTCGTTTGTGGAAAGTTATTATAGATACTGAGTAACAGAAATTCTACAGCACTTCTCTCAGGGAAAATGTAAGCATTTTCCTTTGATAATAAAGATTTGACCGATGTCCTGCCAAACAATTCGGCAAAAAACATTGCAGTAAAATTATGAACGTTTCGACATAGTGTTATTTCACCCCCAAATAAATTCTTAACTGTTTCTATTGTTCTTGCCATCCCATTTATAGCGAAGAAATGTACTAAAGACAACCCCTTAGAATGGTTACTACAGAAGACATTTGCATTCAAATTCGATTTTCTGTTTCTAATGAAATACGATAAAAATTCATCAAGAAGTGAATAGGTAACCGAATGATCACTAGATATATATGTTTTAAACTTCGCAAATACTGTCATATGAAGTATATCAACAACAGAAACATGTTTAGTTACCAATAATAATTTCTTTTCCATTAAAACATCTGTAAGGTTTATAAAACCACCAATAATTGAGTAGTGAAGAAGGTTTAATCCATTTCTGGTACTGCACTTCCAATCCTTAATGTTTCTTTCTACAGCAAAGGTATTTTTGATAACATCAAACAATGTGTCATCGTAAGTCCAAGGAGCAGAGAATGCAAAATAATGCAAAGGAGAACGACTTAAAGGTTGCCCACAACTGAAAAGAAGCCTTGGATTGTCATTAGAAATTATCTTTAATGATTGTTGAAAAATGTGCTCACGTTTGTAACGTTTTGCCAAGAACATACCATGAATTATATGACTCTTGATAATTAAGGCCTCAATTAACGAGGTATTTGCAAAAGCACGATTCATTAAAAGAGCTTTCGACAAAAATGGGCTTTTAACAAGAATAATATGGAAGTGTTGTAAAAGAAATTCTTTGGTCTCCTCCTGAGTAAATAATTTTTGAATGTTGATTAAACATTTTTCCCATGGTATTAACGACCGTTGTATTTCCGCCGACTGTGTGTTTATGCTTTCATTATTGAATTGATTTAAAACAGAAGAAGAGTACAAACTCTCAACATTTGATGCATAATATAAAGTGTATTCGACTGGAGTTAACTTAAATTGATCTTTTGAATGAAGCATTTGTTTGTACTGCTTTGGTATGTTTTTCTGAAGATAATGGCGCAGTTTTTCGTGCCCACACCTTAAGATATAATGAAGTAAACTTTGCCCATTGCAATCAACATGTGATACATTTGTGCTCTTTAGTAAATATTTTTGACAAAGTAGGGTTAGATTATTTTGAGGAAAGTACGACCACTTCTTACTCTCGCACATGAGAGCATAATGCAATACACTCCTATTGCAATTATCTTTAAAATCTATTAAATTATCACTAAATGCATTAGTTAAAGCCCTTAAACTCGCCTCTGAACAGCTTATTGCTGCACAATGATAGGCCGTTGACTTATTTTTTGACTCTTCCTCAAAAGATGTCCTTCCAAACTTCAAGGACATATACTTGATAAAATCCGTACTACTGTGACTAGCTGCATAGTGTATTGGCTTATTGCCAGAACTATCTGCTATATTCCATTTCAGAGAGACGTCATTTTCAAAAATGTCAATCATTTTAACTCGGTTGTATTTAGCAATTAAATGGGCAAATGTTGCACCTTCTTGACAAATATCTTCCCCCTTCTCACCAATAATAGTACCAGAACCGGTGATGTCTTGACGAGATATTAATGAAGCAGAAGGGGAGCACTTATCTTTATTTGCTTTTTCTTTCATGAGATTAGTGGGCTGGCATCTTCCATACTTGATCGCAAGTAAGAAAGGTGTATAGCCATACGAATCAACACATTCTACTAAACGCGTCGGCATTTTTGCAATATATCCTGCGATACGTAAGTCACCAGACCGAATCGCATAATGAAGCGAAGTCTCTCGCAAGACAATCCACCATGTGTCCAAAGGTTTTATCGGATCGTCTAAAATATCGGAGTCGTCGCAATTACACGATTTCATTATTTTACGTAATTCCCTTTCAGCAGTTTTGTTAGATATGCAACTCGGTTTAAATCCTGAGTCTAGAATTTGCTTAACGATATTCAAATGTGAATTTCTTGTCGCAAAGTACAAACATTTTTCATCGATAGTATTTAATTTTCTAGACATAAATATTTTCAATATATCAATATTTCCCATCTCACAAGCTATATCAATTGGCCGCTGTCCAATAACGTTTTCATGATTTAAAGAAATCCCTGTCTCTTCAATCAAATACCTTGCAATTTCTGTAGATCTATGCTGTACTGCTATGTGAAGAAGTCCATAGCCAGAATAGAAAATTGTTTTTATCTCTTCTATATCTTTTTTTGAAATCGCGTAGATTTAACTTTGTATCACACTTCCTACAAGGATTCACTACAAAATCACAGTTTGCGCCTTTCCGCAGCAATAATTTTAGCTGTTTAAGATGCCCTTTCGCTGCTGCTAGAAATGCTGGACTTATCCCATTTTTGTCTATTATATCAACGTTGGAATGATGAAATAGAAGTAAATCAAGCGCTTCTTCAGACTCGGTCTTACTTATCAGATTGTGTACAACTTCTTCCTCTTTGAAAGACATCACCTTTTTCATATTGAATGAATGAAATGTCTTTCGCAGAGCCACAATTTTGGAGTTGCTTAGATGAATTACTAGTGCAATAATATCACCAGTACCATTGTTCTCAACCGCTCTAAGCAAGTGTTTTGAAATTAGCTCATGTCCCTTTGTAAGGGTAACTTTATACCTGCCAGGAGCTGAATAAACTAACCAACAGTACATTGCTTCATGGCGTAAAATTACGCCATCTTCAGCCTTTATAAAGTAAGAAAGTTGTTCAAATTCCCGTTCAAAGTCTTTATATGATATCTTGGTTGCCTCACTATTTATAAGTATGTCATATATATCATTTCTATTTTGAGGAGTTAAACTTGTACAAATAATTTCGAGAATAAGTCTGGCATTGCTGTAGGTATTACCTCCTTGAAATTGTCGATCAAAGTTAAGTTCATACATATCCTCCAATAAAAATGGTAGCTTAGGCAACTCGCCATTAAAATCAGGACTCTGCACATATTGCAGTGCATGAAAAATGTAAAGGAAGATGCCTTCACCATTTTCCAGTATTTTCTGTTTTATATCAGAATAAAATTTTTTTGACTTTTTATGGTAAATTTTTTCAATATACGTTTTGATATCTTGAATATTGTTTGAGGCGTTAGCTAAAAGATTTAATATCTCTAACTTTTTTAAAGACTTCAGTTGCACCATGTCTCTACTTGTTATGAGAAATTTGACCCACTTTGGAAAATATCTTAATCGTCTCGATATCAAATTTAAAATAAAATTTTCGTTTTTTGTTGAGTGAAAACATTCATCAAGAGCGTCTATTACCACAATCTTTGTAGAATATTCTGATGTCATATTTTTAAATGGAATTCTAAACGCCTGATCAAAGCACGCATCTAGCTCCTTAGCACATTTTTCATTGTCATATTAAATAGAGGAACTGGACATCATAGAAACAATATTGCCGTATTCTGGAATACTCATTGCTAATAACCCTACTAAACGCCTGATAAATCTCTCAGGTGACTGCGTGCTAGACACATCGTATTTACATATGTGAAATGCAGCTATGTGTTCTTTTAAACTTCTTCCCTTTTCACCCGGTCTGGCGCATAGCAAATTGGAAATTATGGCAGACTTTCCGTACCCGAATTCTGCAACAGATACGATACCGCTGCCAGATGGTTCATCTTGTAATAGTTTCCTCTCTAATATTTCAAACAACCACTCTCTGCCAACTAAAGTGTTAGTGACTCGTACATACTCTAGTTATGGTAAATCTTGCATCCATGGCAAACTATAGTTTTCGTCAACACATCCGTCTGTAAATAGTAAAACTCAACAATTAAATTACCAAATCGTAAATATTTAAACATTTCAATAACTGTCAGGTCAGAACTTATAACTGTTCTGTACTTATTCTTAACATATTTGCTTATTACCACTAACTTGTCTTACGAGCCGCTAAACAAATTTATGACCCCATGGAAAATTTAACCATCCATACTACCTAATCTGATAAGGGTAGATCGGCTTTTGTCGTGCAGACCAATATTACCAAAACTTTTACGATACTGTCATTCAAATTGTCAAATCCATTCTCTCCAACGGAAGTGCGGTGTCAAAGAGTTCTATTATCTTTATCTATATCACACAGAACAAACAAGATGGCTCAGTTCACAAAAAGTGATCACTGGGTCAAAATCAAGGTAAAATGTGATAAGGTTCAATTTTGTTAGAAGTCCCCTAGTCCTGCAAAAAATTTACACTCCAGCCCTTGTTGATTGGAAGGAGTCTTTTCAAAATTTTACCATACATTTTGTAATAGTATGTATTATATAGAGAAAACCCATGATCCGTGGAACCTGGCCCCTGGACTTTAATTTTAATAATCTTGATAGATGTCCATTAATAATTATATAATGTTCCATGCCAAATATCGGAGAGCTAGCCATTGTAGTTTACGAGAAAAAGATTTTGAAATCAGGTATCTATTTTGGTTGTCATGACACACTGTCTCAATGGAATTAAATTCTTTGAACATCTTGAGAAGAGTTTCATGCCAGGAACATTCCTGCCAAGTGAATGCAAATTTGACCTGGTGGTTTATGAGGAGATGTTGTTTTAAGAAAAATGTTGACGACGTACTTACGCACAACGACGAACGCCAGACAATACTCAACTACAAAAGTAGTGATCATGTGAGCTTAAATGTCAATGAGAGAGTTATCTTCATGCCAACTCCCTAATGTTTCGAGCAAACCCTAGTTTCGGGACAAAAGACATCGATATATGCAAAGCATTCTTGGAATTGAAACATAAAATAAATTCAAAAGTTACAATAATAGAACGTTAAGTCGGCTGTAAGCAATTATAAAGTAGGTACATTATTCACAGACGCTTGGGGTCAGAATCTGACTCCCAACGTGATACGCTCCTGTAAACATCTATCAAAGGTATTTTAGTATCTCAACACGAAATCTGACCCCCAATCGTCTGTGGCATTATTTGCAATACTAGTATTTACTAATTATCTTAAGCGTCAGTTAATTAAATGTTCTTACCTAGAAATGGAGAATGGTACCCTGTAAACGATTCGTGGTGCGGTACGAAATATTTCCATCCTAAAACCACAAGTAGTGCAAGTGTTAAACAATTTTTTGCTTTCCCAAACTTCGAATTGTCTGTTCTGTTTAACTCCCCTCTGTCTAACTCCCTTCTAAAAGATCTGTTTTCCTCAACTATATCTTCTAAGTAGTCACAAATTTTACTAAGTTTGCGTTCAAATGGAATTTGCGTTTCATTTAACACAGCTGTTATTCCCTCACGTATAGATTTGTAAATGGAAGAGAATAAGTCATCCTTATAAATATCATCAAGTTTGCTTAAATTTTCATGCACATTTATGTCATTTGCAATATTTGGATCTTTTATTAAATCTTTTAGAGCATCAAAAGCTTTGGCTTTTTCAATTTCAGTGACTTCAAAACTTGAATTGTGACATGTTTCATTTCTTGCAGCTCGAACGTTTTTAACTGTAGTTTCATTCAGTTGAAATTTTGTACATTGCTGCCAAATATGACACTGTGTTGATATATCTGAAAACAATACTGGACTGTTTTTTGTCCAGTCACCCGGCAGGAATACTTTGACAATGTTTTCATACGAGTCAGGCCATTTCCATGATTCCGTTTCTCCCAATTTACATTCTTTGATTTATGGTCTTTCGATAGTTCTTTTTTCCACTTTGAGCACGTTTCACACCATCTGAAAATGAAGTTGCATTGAATTCTAAACATTAGTTTTAAGTTATGCACCGATCAAGGAAAAGGAACAAAGGGCAATAACTCTACAAATACTGAAGATGGAGTTATGGTTATTGTCTACTGCACTTTCTCTCATTTCGCTTGACCATTGTATGAACTTGTATTAAATTCCAAGTTCTAGTTTTCAAGTTATGCACTGGACAAAAAAAGTTTTGTTTGTCTGTTTGTTTCATTTTACGCCTTTTTCCAACAGTATTTCATATAGGCGGTTAGTTTCCTAAACATCGTTCCTGGAGATTTACACCAGTACTAGACTACCTTCCTCTGCGCTAAACTACCAAAGCATCTCCCGGGGATCGAACCCACGCCAGAGAGGTAATTGGATTCGAAGTCATCGACTCTAACCGCTCGACCACGGAGGCGGTAACAAAGGGCATAGCTAGTTATCTGTAATGAGTCAAAATAGAGTTATGCTTCTTCTGCACTGCTGTTTATCTCACTGCCCTTGACCACTGTATGAAGTTTCATTGAATTCCAAACATTAATTTTCAAGTTATGCACTGGACATTTAAAAGTAACAATGGCAATAACTCTGTAATTAGTGAAGGTGGAGTTATGGTTCTTGTACACTGCACTTATTCTCAATGTGCTTGACCATTGTACAAAGTTATATTAAATTCCAACCATTAGTCTTCAAGTTATGGTCCGGACAAAAGAAAGAAATTGGAAAGTAACAAAGGGCAAGAACTCTGAAATTACTATAGATAGAGTTATGATTCTTGTGCACTGCACTTTGACCATTGTATGTAGTTGTTTTGAATTCAAACCAGTAGTTTTCAAGTTATGTTCCGGACAAGGAAAAGTAACAAAGGGCAATAACTATGTAATTAGTGAAGATGGAGTTATGGTTCTTGTACACTGCACTTTCTCTCAATGTGCTTGACCATTGTATGATGTTATATTGAATTCCAACCATTAGTCTCCAGGTTATGGTCCGGACAAAAGAAAGAAATGGAAAAGTAACAAAGGGCAAGAACTCTGAAATTACTTTAGATAGAGTTATGATTTCTTGTGCACTGCATTTCCCCTTATTGTGCTTGACCATTGTATGAAGTTGTTTTGAATTCCAACCAGTAGTTTTCAAGTTATGCTCCGGACAAGGAAAAGTAACAAAGGGCAATAACTCTGTTATTAGTGAAGAATGAGTAATGGTTCTTGTGCACTGCACTTCCTCTCAATGTGCTTAACTATTGTATGAAGTTATATTGAATTTCAACCATTAGTGTTCAAGTTATGGTCCGGACAAAAGAAAGAAATGGAAAAGTAACAAAGGGAAAGAACTCTGAAATTACTTTAGATAGAGTTATGATTTCTTGTGCACTGCACTTCCCCTTATTGTGCTTGACCATTGTATGAAGTTGTTTTGAATTCCAACCAGTAGTTTTCAAGTTATGCTCCGGACAAGGAAAAGTAACAAAGGGCTATAACTCTGTAATTAGTGAACTGCACGCACTTCCTCTCAATGTGCTTGACCATTGTATGAAGTTGTATTGAATTCCAACCATTAGTCTTCAAGTTATGCCCCGGATAAGGAAAATGCAACGGACGTCTGGACCGACCGACCGACCAACCGACCAACGGGTGACTCCTATATACCCCCCCCCCCCAAATTTCGTTTTTTGGGGTATAAGAAACAATGAAGGTATTGATGGTTCATAGCAAATTCAAACTATCAAAATTGTTAGTCATAAAATATTATAAACAAGATCAACAAGGAAAGGAGGTGTTCAATAAACGCAAACCTTACACGACCCAGCAACAAGAACCATATAAATCATATAAACCTTTTTTTTGTCATTTCTAAATGGTTTTGTATATAAACTATATATATATTGCAAATAAACTCATTCGGCCGAAGGCTGTTTAAATACAGTGACTTCTTGTAAAATGTACAGGGAAGAACTGAATATAAAAATGATTTTCATTGTTCATTTAAATATTACAAACTGAATCTGGGAATCTCATTGACCATTCTAAAATGAAATGTACAGGATAGTTCTTTAACCATCTCATTCACATGAAAATTCCGTAACACACATCAAAATCCGAACTTCAGTTTATGATGTACAATAAGTGTCCAATATATTACATGATTACCAATTTCACTGCAAGTGACCGACAACGAATCACACATGATTTCTGAGTCGGCGATTGGAGACAAAATTACTATTGATATCAATTGTCACGGAGAAATTACGCCCACCCGGTGATGTGTCTAATGATGTAAAATGTTTATAATTTTCATATTTTTATTGCATATAAATCAAGTATTTATTAATATAATTGCCAACAGACTGCGTAGATGTTTGTGTAAAAAAATGAATTCCCTTAGTACATTTTGAAACACATACATGTACATCTTACGGTGATCCTTTCTCAAAACAAATAACCATTGTTTTTAGATCACAGCATTGATTATTCTGTCAATTATAACAAAGTATTTTTACTCAAGTTGATATAAGGATAACTGAAGTGTTGTCATATCGACGTTATTCATAAGCTCACATGTACAGTGTTTGATTATATTTTGTCTTGCGTAGTGTTATACATGTAGTTGTCTAGGGTGTTGATATTACTTACATTGAAGAAAACCCTTACATCGGAAATACATTTTAAGCATTTTCTTTCATTGCATTCAACGCGTCGCGTTTTTCATTGCCCGGTTTCAACTATGGTTTGCTGTCCTTATTTCCTTTATATATCGGCAATACTTTTAAGTAGTTTTCAAAATTATTCATGTTTTTAAATAGAGCAAACGTTTTATTTTTATTTGATATTGTCACATCTGATGAATATTTTTGAATAAAATTATTTACAAAGATTTTTTTAATGATTTTCGCTATGCTATTGCTCGACAAGAATCTTTTCTGTAGTCACAGGTTAGAGTAGCCCGTATTGTCTAAAATGTTATTAATGTGTTTCATCCATTCAAATGTTTTAAATTTTTTGAATAAAGCATGACCTTGTTTTCAGTGATGTTAATTTTGTATTCTTCTGGGTTACATGTTTGTTCAAGAAAGATATTCCTATTTTGATTGTAATTTCGATAGATTACATAACATTTGCTTAAAATTTAAGAAAAATCAAATTTAATTTTTCTTTGACTTAAGACATCATGATATTATTAAATAATGGGTAACATAAAATTGCCCACATTATAGAACTTTGCTGTTAACATTTTGGCTAAGTCACAAGTGATATCTGTCCAATAGAGAGAGCATCAGATAAAAAATCCAAGGTCGCTGGTTCGACCACCGGACGAGGCGAAATTTCTCCGTAACAATGATTTCGTGAATTGAGACTAATAGTCATTTGTCTCCAATCGCTAACTCAGAAATCATAAGGCTATAATTTGAGCAATCTGGGTAGAAAATAGAAAAACACAGAATCTCTGAAGAAAGCCTAACACGGCAAAATTAAAAATGTTGCAATCTCGGTTTGATTGAGCCTGTTTATGGATGGTATTGGAAAGTGCAAGTTACCGTCCACGACCCCTAGTACCGGCTTAAGCGGAATTCAACATTTAACATGAACTGGTACAATTTGGAATTTTAAAACATCAGCAAATGTTTTCAAATGACGGGAAGCATGGAACCTTCAATGTGACACAGTAGTGCCATTCCACAAAAGGCGGCGTATGGTCCCCAAATGAAAGAATGTGTGTGCCCTAAACGAGAAAATAATGGGCGAAACTAAAAAAATGGAATTTTGAAAGGGGATCTGAGGTTATGAAGCTTGCATATCAAAGACAAGACGTCAAAATACTATTTAAAAAGTAGGCAACATATCCTAGGGTGATTATACAGATTTCAAGTAGGAATACTGGAACCACCAAAGTTCAAAAAGGCCAAATAGAAGAAACTAACAAGAGGGTCATGATGACATTGAGTCGCTCACCAGAAACAACTGTTTTTCAGTGTTGGAAATCATCCATTGTCAATATTTTCTAATATTAAATTTGAGCATAGAATATGTTTAAAAATGATTTGATGAAATGACATGACCTGGGGCATTAAAGCTTTAGCTTAAACGGGGCCAATCAAATTAATATGAGAAAACTTGATAAAAGACTACCTCAAAATGCTACAAATTTTGGTGATCATCTATCAACTATTTCAGTAGGAAATGTTGTTCAAAGGTGTTTCTATTTTTGGCTTTAGTGGCTCCTAAAAGTTGCCAATCAAATTAATATGAGCAAACTTGATAAAAGACTACCCATGATTGCTACGACAAAGTTTTGTGATCAGCCATCAATTAGTTCTGTAGAAATAGCCGTTTAAAGGTATTTCTATTTTTAGCTTTAGCGGCCCCTAAAAGGGGCCAATCAAATAAATATGAGCAAACTTGATAATAGACTACCCAAGAATGCTCCAGACAAAGTTTGGTGATCATCCATCAATTAGTTCTGTAGAAATAGACCTTAAAAGGTATTTCTATTTTTAGCTTTAGCGGCCCCTAAAAGGGGCCAATCAAATTAATATGAGCAAACTTGATAAAAGACTACCCAAGAATGCTACAGACAAAGTTTGGTGATCATCCATCAATTAGTTCTGTAGAAATAGACGTTTAAAGGTATTTCTATTTTTAGCTTTAGCGGTCCCTAAAAGGGGCCAATCAAATTAATATGAGCAAACTTGATAATAGACTACCCAAGAATGCTACAGACAAAGTTTAGTAATCAACCATCAATTTGTTCTGTAGAAATAGACCTTTAAAGGTATTTCTCCTCTACGGAGTAGTGGCGACATTTAGGGATCACTTCTCCGTCGTCTGTCCGTCCGTCACAAAACTTGTCCGGACTACTCCTCATAAACTGCTGGTGCAATTTTATCCAAACTTTACAGGAATGATTAGTACCAAGTCTAGTTGTGCATATTGTCAGCATTTTCCGGTTCAATGATTTATGTTAGAGTTACGGCCCTTTAATAATTTTTATTTTTAAAGTTTTTCCGGACTATTTCTCTTATACCACTAATGCAGTTTCAATGAAAATTTACAGGATTGATCTGTAGCTCAAGTTGTTGTGCATATTGCACGGGTTTTCCGGTTCAATGATTTTTGGCAGAGTTATGGCCCTTTGATAAAAAGGTGTTTTTTTCTGTGTGTTGCCAGATACACAAAAGCTTGTCCGGACTACTCCTCATAAACTACTGGTGCAATTTTATCCAAACTTTACAGGAATGATCAGTACCAAGTCTAGTTGTGCACTGTCCGTCTGTCTGTCCGTCTGTCACAAAACTTGTCCCAACATGAAATTGGCCATCATGAGGCGACACATGTGATCACTGATTGCTCTTGTTAGCTTTAGCGGTCCCTAAAAGGGGCCAATCAAATCAATATGAGCAAACTTGATAAAAGACTACGCAAGAATGCTACAGACAAAGTTTGGTGATCATCCATCAATCAGTTCTGTAGAAGAAGATATCTAAAGGTTTTTTTCTATTTTTAGCTCTACTGACCCCTAAAGGGGCCAATCAAATTAATATGAGCAAACTTGATAACAGACTACATAAGAATGCTACATATAAAGTTTGGTGACCATCCATTAATAAGTTCTGTAGAAATAGACCTTTAAAGGTATTTCTATTTATAGCTTTAGTAGCCCCTAAAAGGGTAAAATCAAATTAATATGAGCAAACTTGATAAAAGACTACCCAATAATGCAACAAAGTTTGGTAATCATCCATGAATTAGTTCTGTAGAAGAAGATAACTAACGGGTTTTCTATTTTTAGCTCTAAAAGGGGCCAATCAAATTAATATGAGCAAACTTGATTAAAGACTACCTAAGAATGCTACAGACAATGTTTGGTGATCATCCATCAATTAGTTCTGTAGAAATAGACCTTAAAAGTTATTTCTATTTTTAGCTTTAGCGGTCCCTATAAGAAGCCAATCAAATTTCAAAGTTTGGTAATCATCCATCAAAAAGTTCTGCAGAAATAGATGTTTAAAGGTATTTCTATTTTATTTCGACTTATTTTTTAAATAAGTAGAGGTATTGTTATAGTCCTGGCGGCGTTGCCGATCAAAAGTCCAAATTTTGCTTACTATTATTGGCTGTAACTTTGATATTTTTGAATGGATTTTCTTCAAACTTTAACATAATAATCTTCAAGGACAGCCCTTTAAAATAACCAGATAGACCTTGACCTTTACTCATAAATGACCTTGACTTTGAAGGTTAAACTATTGAAGTTTTCATTTTTTGGCTATTATTGGCCGTATCTTTGCTATTATTGAATGGATGGACTTCATATTATAACAGAATATTCTTAAGGACAAAACCTTCATGTTTACCAAACTCAAATTGACTTGGGCACTTTATGACCTTGACCTTGAAGTTAAATAACTGACTTTTCCCTGATTTGTGCATTACATGACCATATACATATATATTCGTATTTTCGTATTTTCTTTTTTTCTTTTTTTCTCTTCTGTAATACACATGCTGATATATATGGAAAGGATTCATACTTTAACAAAACTAATGTGACAAGACAGACTGATTAAATTTATAAAAAATAAGCATTAAGATTTTTTTCAAACATTTCTTTGTTTGCTTTTAGGAAAAGTAAAAAGTTGAGCGTTGCCCCATCCGGCGGTGGCTCTTGTTGAGTTACATTCAAGATAGGCGTCGTAGGCAATGAATTGATCACTTCAAAGAGGTCTTAAACTGTACCAACCCATCATCTCCAGCAGATTCTACACCAGTTACTGAAGTCAGTAACATCGATGCTAGCCCATAAATCTTTGATGAAGTACAGAAAGCCATAAAATCGCTATAGAATAATAAAGCTGCTGGAATTGACTCCATCAATGCAGAATTCATAATGGCTGACATCAACACCTCTATTTAAAAATTTCATAACATGTTTATAAGCATTTGGGAAAATGAAGTCATGCCTCCTGACTGAATTCCTTAAAGTAGAGACTTGGAGAATTGCGACAACTTGAGAGGGGTGAATTTACTGTTTGTACCAAGTAAAGTGTTTTGTAATATTGTTCTTACTTAAATTGATGATGCAGTTGACTTTAAGCTAAGAAAAGAACAAGCTGGCTTTAAAAAAGGACGTTGCTATAAGGACCAGATATTCGCGCTTCGTAACATCATTGAGTAAACTATAGAATGGAATATGCCTTCATTCATCAAATTCATTCTTATTTTCTCTATTTCATTGACTTTCAAAAGATTTTGACGGTGTCCACAGAGAGACCTTGTGGAAAATCCTTGCAGCCTATGGTATCCCATCGAAAATCACCACACTGTTTAAATTCTTTTACACAAACTTTGAATGTACTGTCATTCTTTGACATCTTATCTCCGAACGTTAGATCAGGTTTATAAGGCAATGCTGCATATTGTCACCAGTTTTATTTTTGATGACCATTGACTGGATTAATCAAAAAACCATCAGCACAAATCATGAAATCCAATGGTCAATGTTTAGTCAATTCGAAGATCTGGACTTTGCAGATGACCTTGCGGAAATGTTTACATCTAGGAAGTATTTTTCAAGAAAAAACAACATCCCTCAATAATTACTAGTATGCAGAACAGACTGTTCTAAAAATAGGCCCAAATTAGACCAAGGTGATGGCCATTAACACCAAACTCATTCACTGAGCACATCGCTATCAATCAAAAGAAAACCTTACAGACCTCGGACCGCCGGAGGAATACCATCCAATCAGAGTTGCAGGAGCAGGGATATAGCTAAGGACAAGTTGCAAATTGAGATATTGCAAAATCAGAGGGAAATAGAGGGATCTGATTATAGGCTTATGTCCCACTGGGGATGAAGAGGATAGGTGAGGTGTGGTGAATGAAATTCCCACATTTCGGTTTGAAATATTAAAGTGACCAATGAAAAAAATTCAAGGTTATTTTAGATGACCTTCCAACAAAAAATAAATCGTAAAGCAAAAAGGTTTTCGTGAAGGAAGCAACCGCTGTGATAATGAGTTTGCTTTAACCAATCAAAACTGTTTTGAAAATGACCCATCATGTAATTATATTTCATACAAAAATTCGTTTCAGACCATGATTATTTCATTTACACAACAATTACTTTTTTATGCACATATTTATTTTTATCTGATAAATATACATATTTGTCCATTTAAATAATGCTTCCTCATGGATATTTTAGAACACAATTTTAATTACATATTTATTTTGTTTCTGGATGAGTTTATTTTTTTCTATTATTTTGAACCTCATAAATATATTTTTGTACACAATTATTTATTGAGAACGTATGCATTTATTTTATTGGACAAAATTTATATACTTTTAAGTCACGAATTTAATTGGCATAACATAGTGCAACGTATGTCACGCCATGATACAGTAGACATACAATACAATTCAATAGAGGTGTATATAATGTAAAGTTATGTTGCTGCTAGGAAGCAAGAGCTAAAAATAGAGATCTCAAAGTTTAAACACACGTATAACTATCATAGAGTAATAATTATCTTAATGCTTAAAGTTCAGCATAAAATAGCGAAAAACAGAATCCCTAAAGAAAGCCCAACACGGCAAAATTGAAAAATGTTGCAGGCTCGGTTTGATTGAGCCTGTTCATGTACCGTACTTGAAAGTGCAAATCACCGTCCACGCCCCTAGCACCGTCTTAAGCAGAATTCAACATTTAAACACAAAAATGGTGAAATTTTGAATTTAGAAACATCCGCATTTCTCCGATAATATTTAAAATACGATCATTCGATTTTAGGTATACAAAATAGTACATTTACATACTTGTTAAATCTCAACTCATGGACAGTGCTGCACTTTGCTTGACAACGTGGGAGACCTGCCAACAATCTGTATATCTTTTGATGTAGCAGACGAAGTCTTTCTCGTGTTACAGGTTCCATTGTTCTACCCGTATGCATACATCCATATAAAACTCCAATGAAATCTTGACACTTGCTATTTTGACGTATTTCCTCCATTTTTATTTTTGCAACTACCTGTGTATGCAGTCATCTGCGATCACATAACTAATGTTTACATTTAAGACAAGTATCAAATATCTCTTACACTGAAGTCGACGACATAGTTTATGAAGATAAAATAAATGAAATAATTTTGCCAACATTGTATTACAATAAATACAAATTTATCGATCAGATGAGACAATTACACTGTACACAATCAAACTATAAGATATATATTATTAATACAACATCAACACGTTAACATTGAGGTGGATCGGAAAATCTTTCGGTAGTATTGGACGCATACATTGGGATTTATCGGCAAGGGGTTCATTGGACAGTCGCAGCTTTTTTTATAAAGGATAAATTGAATACCGGCCAAAAAGATCTATTTATTCAAGATAAAATTCTTTATTATACAAGTTAATTTGAATTAAATTACAGACTACGCTGATAATCATAGATCTAGCAAATGATTGAATTGCAAGTGGCTCGATCTATCTGACTTTATTAAAGAGCTTGTTATACCCTGTTATTTCTATAAGTATATATTTATACTGTGTTTCATTTGTTTTTTTTGTGTTTTGTTTTGTTTTGCGTTTTTGATCTTGTTTTAGTTTTCTATTTTTTTGTTTTCGTCCTTTTATTCGTTCTTTCTTTTGTTTTGCTTGTATTTTTTCTTGCATTATTTCTGTGGAAGTTAAAATTCTGTAAAAAGTCAGTTTGCTTTTTCATGCACCGCTCGACTTTCTTTCAGGCTTCGGAAGTTCAACAGCGACTCGACCTCTGTAACAGCAATGCTCTGATCTACAACCGTTTACTCATATTGCATGTCTGTTGAATTCATGATTGATTCTAGCACTTCCGTCGCTCTTACAGACTCCAATAGCATGGATTCTTTTTAATCTGTAACGCCCAAAACGACTGGTCGATCCTAAAATGTTAACATAATTCAACAAGTTATTTTTCAGATATGTACTAGTGCAAATCAGCTGCGAATCAATATTCTGACTTTTTCAATTTGTAATAAGAAAATAACACAATAGTTAAATATTTACGGAGTTGGTCTGAAACTAACGAGACGTATTACGAAATTGGCAATACATGTAAGATATGTAATTCAGAGTTTGGATCCAAGATTATAAGAAGACCGATTAAAAGACTGATTTTTGATATATGAACATTAATTCCGACATTATTATATAGAAGATTTATGAGTTTATGTTTATAAATTGCTTAATAAAAAATACAAAGCAAATTTTGAGTAAATATAATTACAGCTACACTAAATAAAATATAAAAACATATTTTTCCGTCGGTTTAAAGACCAAGCATTGTTTAGTTTCGTTGACATGTTTAACAGAATGGTTGTAAATCTCATTAAAAATTTGTTCATAAGTTATGATTTTAAAAGGAAATCCACGAACAATAAAGTTCGTATACGAAGTAGGGGGCGTCCGTGGCCGAGTGGTTAAGGTCGTTTACTTCAAACCACTTGCCCCTCACCGCTGTGGGTTCGAATCCCGCGACAGGGACTTTGGACTCTTTCATGTGAGGAAGCTATCCAGCTAGCTTACGGAACGTCGGTGGTTCTACTCAGGTGACCGTTCGTGCCTGAAATAATGCACGGAAGGGCACCTGAGGTCTTCCTCCGCCAGTAAAGCTGGAACGTCGCGATATGACCTATACTGTGTCGATGTGACGTAAAACCAAAAACAAAACAAAACAAAAAAAAAAATAACGAATTGTAGCTATTTTTTAATGAAATTTATTATATGTAGTTTTTAAATTAAATTTGAAAAAAAAAAATTCCTTTTTAAATTTGTTTGAAAATTAATCTTAACTTGTTTCTCAATATTTAATTGTTTTCAAAAACTTTATTTCTTGACCTTTTATTATAGATATACAGGGAAAAGACAAAAATGACACTTTAAATTAATACTAGTAGATATCTTACATTTTCTTCTTCCGGTACATTTGCAGACTAAATTTCATCAAGTCTTGGATTCACCAAAGTATCAGAACCAACAATAGATGCTTCTGCTGGTATTGAATCTAAATTTGGCACAGTCGTGGATTCAGGAGATCTGACGTCTGTATTCGACGTGTTAGAACCTTTTGAATAACCTGTTGGTTGAAATTCAGCAACTTGGAATGCATTTGACGGCATGCATGCGCTTTTAGGGATGGCGCTCATATCAACTTGAAATATGCCGCACAGCAAGGAGCCCTTTGCAATGTTGTGTTTGGTGAAAGTCCGTTCATACGCTTCCCTGAACAAATTTACACATTTACATACTACGTTGTTAGGAGATTTTGCCATGAACTCTGTGCATTGCCTGTTGTATTCCTTAGAAAACGGACCAGACCAAGAACAGTTTTATCAAGCGGGTTCAACCATTATGTATTATGGGATGGTAGGGCAAAGAGCGTTATGTTTTTTCAACTGCACATTCGATCTAATCTAAAGTTTCATGAGAGGTGTGCGAGTCTAGAATCAAAAATTAAGGTCTTTGCGGGCCGATGTTTAGCACAAACACATTTGTTAAACCATTCAGTCCCTAGAGATTATTTTTTCCATCCACTCTTTATTTTGATTATTTTAAGTCCACTTGTTAAATTGGGCCCAGCAGAAACGTTAAAACCATTCAAATATTTCTTGGTTTTACTCTTGACAATAACCATAGACCGGACATCACCTTCTGCACTGTTTATACAGGCAGCAACAATTACTGACTCTCCAGAGTTTCTAACCCTTCCTGGAATATTACGCATGCCTTTCCGAACAAGACCTTTTGTTGGCTTGTGAGTCAATGATACATATGTTTAATCCATTTTCCAAATACGTTCAGGGGTATCAGTTAAATTAAGTGACTAAACAGTATTGTGCAAAGCCTCAAAATATTTTGCAGCGGTTAATGGTAAAAGCATTTCACTCCAGACTGTTGATAAAGCTATTAGCGAGTCAAGTGCAAACTACCGTCCACGCCCCCTAGCACAAGCTTAAGCAGAATTCCACATTTAACATGAACTTGTACAATTTTGAATTTTGAAACATCCACAGATGTGTTCATATGGCGGTTATCATAGAACCTTCAGTGTGACACGTAAGTGCCATTCCATGAAAAGCGACATATGGTCCCCAAGTAAAAAATGCGTGTGCCCTATATAATGTCTATGGATTGTATAATACACAAAAGAAACAGCTCGTGAATCTTGATTGTATCTTTATTCTATTATTTCTTTGTTGTTAGAACAGTTAGTAAAACATGTGTTTTTACGCTGTATAAGAATTAACATATCATGAAAATTACATACTAAATAGGTTTAAGTCCACTAATAAAATATGGTCAAAGACCACTAAGATACAACATTCCTCCCAACCTTGAATGAAAATTGTCTTTACTATTTAGAATTATCCATATTTACTTTATAACTGACATTACAGAAAAAAATGTATATATATAAAAAATAATCCAGCAACTAAAAATTTACTTTAAGAAAAGAAAAACAAAGTTAAACAAATCTTCTATTATTAGATGCGAGAAAAGAAAAATTGTAACAACGATGAATGATTTCAAAACTGTGTTTCATCAAGTAACATAATTGACTAGTAAAGATATGTTTGACTAGGTTATATATATTCAAAACAGATCTAAAAGCCAAAATAAGCAATATGAATATATTTATTTAAAAACAAAATCTTTGAATTTTGGAGGCATTTTTGTCTGTCTTGGTGGGTTTCTACGCGGGACAAAAGGGTGAATGACAGGATTTGGTCGAGTAGCTGGCGGAGGCCCAATTGCTACAGGATCAGACTGTTGATCTGATTGACTTTGGACATCATCGACGTCGCTATCCTCCTCAATTGGACTCACTTCAACTTTTACCGGCTTGAAAAAGGATGAATTTCTGGTTATCTTGTTATTACCAGATTCAGCAGTTATCATACTTCCATATTTTTCAGTAACTACATAGGGTTTAGGAGAATATGGAGGAGACAATTTGTTTTCCCTTTTCTGTTTAACAAGAACTGTGTCACCAGGTGAGATGGTTGATTCACAGACATTTCTTTTTCTATCAGCATATATTTTCATTTTAGATTTACTTGTAAGGTCATTGTTTATTATCTTTGCTGAGGTGCTGACAGGAGTGATTTCATGACGGTTTACTTCGGGCATGCCAATATTCATTTTCCTTCCGGTCATAGCCTCAAAAGGAGAGACCTTGGTTGAGTTATGGGGAGTAGCCCGGTAATGTAATAGGAAACTTGCTAGTTCATTTTTCCAGTTCTTACCCTCAGAAACCATAGAACGGACAAATTTGTTAATGACTGCCATGAAGCGTTCAACAGCGCCATTGGCTTCTGGCCATAGAGGTGTAATACGCCTGTGCCTAAAACCACATAAACTTGCAAAATCTGCAAAATCTTGGCCTTGAAATGGTGGGCCATTATCACTTTTAACCACAGTTGGGTAGCCTTGACGACTAAATATAGATTGCAGTCTGGGAATGACTGTCTTTGCGGATGTAGAAGAAACTACTTCAACTTCAGGATATCGACTATATTCATCTAAAACCACAAGTAAATATTCACCAGATGGAAATGGCCCTGAAAAGTCAATAGCAATTTCAGACCAGGGTCCTGGGGGTAGGGGTGTTGGCTGTATTGGCTCACGCCGGGAAGGACCTGGGTAGGAGGCTTGGCATGGTATGCAGCTTTTTACCGCCTCTTCTACCATTTTATCAATACAAGGAAACCAGACCTTCTCACGGATGAGCTGCTTAGTCTTCACAATTCCTTGATGTGTATGATGTGCGATACTCACTACTTGTGCCTGTAATGAGGAAGGAACAACCAAACGATGGTCACGAAGAATTACTCCATCATATATGGAGTATTCATCTCTGAACCTTTCAAAGGGAGAAATATCTGGGTCACCATGCCATTTGCCTGATTGAATAGCAGACATTACCTTTTGTAATATCTTATCTTCCTTTGTAGCTGAACGTACATTTTCCAACGTCATGGCCTTTGGAACAGCATTCTGACTTATGAATGCAACAAATGCTTCAGCAGCATTATCTCGTTTAGGTTCAGAATAAGGATGTCTGCTCATGAAATCAGCAGGATTAAGGTCATCCTTCCCTGGCCGATATACAAACTGGAAATCGTAAGGCATAAGTCTAAGGCGCCAACGTTCTATTCTAGCAGAAGCTGGTTTTTGACTTTTTACTATACCCAAGAGTGGTTTATGGTCTGTAACTAAAGTGAAAGAAGATGCAAAGAGATAGATATGGAAGTGCTCGACACCATACACTGCTGCTAACATTTCACGGTCTGTTTGGGAGTATCTACTTTCAACTGCTGTAAGGGCTCTGCTTGCATAAGCAACTACCTTTCCTTCTTGTGTTAACATAGCAGAGACTCCGACCGGAGATGCGTCAACAATTACCTCTGAATGTTTACTCTGATCAAAATAGACCATAACATGAGAACTCGACAGAGCATTCTTAAGATTATCAAAAGCAGCTTGTTCAGTTTCGGACCATGTCCAAGGAGTGTCTTGTCTTGTAAGACGCCTAAGGGGCTCAGTGATTGAGGCATAGTGTGGAATATATCTAGACACATACTGCGTCATACCAAGAAAAGACCTAACTTCACTAGGATTCTTAGGTGGGAGTTTTCCAACAATTGACTTAATCTTGTCAGGATCTGCTGCTACGCCAGTATCACTGAAAACATGACCAAAGAATGTGATTTTGTTCACAGAAAATATACATTTTTCCCTATTAAGTCTAATCCCACTTTGTAATAATTTATCAAGAGTCATTTTCAACGCCTGATCATGTTCTGACTGGGTTTTGCCATGAACAATTATATCATCTGACAGGTTTTTAGCACCAGGAATATCAGCCAGCAAATCTGATATGACCTTCTGAAAAATTTCAGAAGCCGCATTTACGCCAAAAAGAAGACGTTTATACCTTCTTAGACCAACATGTGTGCTGAATGTAGTTATATACCGGCTGGACTCTTCAAGTTCAAGCTGATGGTAAGCATTTGACAAGTCTAGTTTACTGAAAACAGTAGAAGAATTCAAATCAGTAATCAATTCTTCGACAGTAGGCATGGGGTGTTTTTCTCGGCCAATAGCTTTGTTAGCCTGTCTCATATCAATGCACACCCTAACACCCGAGGATTTTCGTGGAACAATAACAACGGGACTCACCCAGGGCGTAGGACCTGTAACATGTTCTATGACATCAGCGTCTTCCAGTCTTTTTAATTCTGATTCAACAGCCTTTCTTACATGAAAAGGTATACGCCTGTGCTGCTGGGACACTGCAGGCACATCTGCATTTATGTGTAGCTTGACTTTGATACCCTCAACTTTGCCCATTTTGCCATCAAAAAGTGGGGCATATTGTTCTGAAATAAAATCAGGGTTAAACATCACAGCAGAAGAAAATGCAAAATAAACAATTCCCAGAGCTTGGGCTGTGTTTGAACCTAATAAGCATGGAAGGTGTTTTGGGTTTTCAGATGAACTCACAACATAAATTTCTGCATCTACTTCCTTGTTGTTGTACTGCACCTGTGTAGAAAAATAACCAATTATGTTTAAAGATTTTTGTGACCCAAATGCGTATATTGATGAAACTGGTTTTTGTAACTTTGGCTTAGTTTTAAAAGATCTAAAAATATCTTCAGTGATAATATTCTGACTTGCACCTGTGTCTACAATAAACTTAACATCTTTTGACATTATTTGAATTTTTACACAAGGAACTTTGACTTGAGATTTGCTATCATTAACACTAAAAACAGACTCTTCACTAGAACTGTATGTTTGCCTCTCATAAGTGTCAATGTTCACATTATTAACTTGATTTTGGTTACTTTTGGATCTGCATACAATTTCAAAATGTCCAGTCTTTTTACAGTAGTTGCATGACTTTCCCACGGCTGGACATGTGATGTGAGAACGGTTTTTGCCACAGTTCCAACATTGAGTTCCTTTGGTCGATCCATGACTACGACCACGTCCTCTGTAGGTGCCTCGCCCTCTTGATGATGTACTATGACTGTATGACATAGCACCTTGACTTTTTGATGACGTAACATGTCCATTTCTTTTGAACTTCGAACTATGACCCGCAGTGCCTCGACCTTTACCACCCTCATTATGATGGTGTGAAATTGAATTTACAGCTCCCTCCATCTCTGATGCACGCTTTTCTGATAGTTCTAGCGCTCTTGCTTCATCTAGAACCTTGTCTAAATCAAAATTGTCTCTGAGTGCCCTTCGTCGCATGATTCTCGTTGATTGACAGCCTTCTACAATTTGCGATAAAATTTCTTGATCTACTTCATGAAAGTCGCATGTGCTAGCAAGGGTTCTTAACCTTGTATAATATGAGTCAATTGATTCTCCAACGTTTTGTGTTGCCTTATGAAATAGATAAATATAGAATCCCTAAAGAAAGCCCAACACGGCAAAATTGAAAATGTTGCAGGCTCGGTTTGATTGAGCCTGTTCATGGACGGTACTGGAAAGTGCAAATTACCGTCCACGCCCCCTAGCACCGGCTTAAGCAGAATTCAACATTTAAACGTGAAATAGTAAAATTTTGAATTTAGAAACATCCGCAGATGTGTTCATACGGCGGTTATCATGGAACCTTCAATGTGACACTTCCGTGCCATTCCATGAAAAGCGGCGTATGGTCCCCAAGTAATAAAAAGCGTGTCCCCTAAACGAGAAAACAATGGGTGGAACTAAATAAAATGGAATTTTGAAAGGGGATCAGAGGTTATGAAGCCTGCGTATCACAGATAAGACGTCAAAAGACAATTTAAAAAGCAGGCAACATATCCTTAGGGTGATTCAACATTATTCAAGTAGGAATATTGGAACCACCCATATAGAAAATGCCGAAAAGTTGAAACTAAAAATACCACAAGCACAACAATAATGTCGTGCTGAACGATCTTCAAGGATCGAAAATATAACATCATTGATTAAATGTACGGGGAGACTTTTTACAGCCGCCACACGGCACAAATAACACGGATGTGATCATAAAATAGATAAATATAAATCTCTCATATGTTGTGTTCTGTTTTGGAGTAAAATAGTCAGCCAAAGATTTCTTTAAAGTCTCATATTCATTAGGATGATCTTCTTCACCAACTCGTAAGACTGCCCCTATGCCTTTTCTTTCATCCGACAAACTGTCGTACACATTGTATACATCATCACCTACGTAATGCAGCAACAACGCTTTTTTTCTTTTATCATCAGTAATGTCAAGAGCACAGATTAGATTGTCAAACTTATCTATCCATTTCTTCCATCGTGAACCACAAGATTGTTCATCTTGATATAGCTGAAAGGGTAAGAAGTTCGGAAGAGACACAGCCATCTAACTTGTAAGTGCACTAGTTTCCGAACATAACAATTTCGGATGGTAAACTTCTTTCAGTGTTTTTGTTCTGTGCAGAAGATTGTCAGGTACCGTAATTTTCCTCGTCGCCAGATATAATGTCTATGGATTGTATAATACACAAAAGAAACAGCTCGTGAATCTTGATTGTATCTTTATTCTATTATTTCTTTGTTGTTAGAACAGTTAAGTAAAACATGTGTTTTTACGGTGTATAAGAATTAACATATCATGAAAATTACATACTAAAATAGGTTTAAGTCCACTAATAAAATATGGTCAAGGACCACTAAGATACAACACCCTAAACGAGAAAACAATGGGCGGAACTAAATAAAATGGAATTTTGACAGGGGATCAGAGGTTATGAAGCCTGCATATCACAGATAAGACGTCAAAAGACAAATTTAAAAAGCAGGCCACATATCCTAAGGATGATTTAACAGTATTCAAGTTAGAAATACTGGAACCACCCAACAAGAAAATAGCCGAATAGAAATAACTAAATTACCACAAGCACAACACTAAAGTCAATCTCTGATTGAATGTACAGGGCGACTTTTTACAGCCTCCAGCTGGCACAAACAATGCTGATGTGGCGATAAAATAGAGAAAATAAGAATCCATAAAGAAAGTCCAACACGGCAAAATTGAAAATGTTGCAGGGTCGGTTTGATTAAGCCATGTTCATGGACAGTACTGTCCAGTGCAAACTACCGTCCACGCCCCCTAGCACCGGCTTAAGGAGAATTCAACATTTTATCATGAACTGGTACAATTTTGAATTTTGAAACATCCGCAGGTGTGTTCATATGGCGGTTATCATGGAACCTTCAATGTGACACGTGTCACTCCATGAAAAGCGGCATATGGTCCCCAAGTAAAGAAATTCACCCAGTCATCGCCCGGAATACCATTTTTAAACTTTTTTTAATTTTTGGTTTTGAGGCTTATTTTGCTGTTTTCGCTTTCAGTTGCTTCCGGTCTATACCAAACCCATCTCTGCAGCCTCGCTCATCTTATTGGCCAGCAAACGCTCTATTTGAGGAGGAAAGGTAAGCTGCTTTCCTGGTGTTACGTTAACATGTACTCTACCGCCGACTCTGTCGTGAAGTGTCGATCCAGCCACATCGAACTGGGCCGCCGCATTTCGCACACTCATGCCGCAATTCACGGCACTGGCGGCATTCTCCAGGTTCTTCCTGGTGTATTGGCAACGAATAATATGTTTATGTATGCAAAACCTAAAATGAATGAACCCAAATATATTTTGAATAACATGGACGACGATGACGTTAATGTACGACTGTGTCGCATATAAAGTATGCAATTGAAACTATCTAAAACGTTTGCAATATCATTTAATTAAGACAAAGGTAGGCGGTAAGCTTTTCATTGATTTACGGACTTGGTACATATAACATATTCCTACATATACCTACAAGTTTGCTTCTTTACTATAATGAAGTACTTTTAAAAGAAAATATTTTATTCAATATAACAAAGTAATTGTATGTTCAAATGAAGCAGGCGTGCAAGTGCGTTTCTCTTAAAAAAAGTTTTTAATAGTGCATCTATGTGACGGACCGATACGTGTCCTGTACACAGGTTCAAACTTTGAATAATGGTCGATCCTTCTATCAGATTACGAATGAACATTTCCGACATTACACGAGCGTCCGGGCGGCGCAGAAATGCAACGTGATCATCATATTTATTATCTGGGTCTGGATTACCCCTATATCCTCCACTATCTGTAATGCAAGATTTTCATGATGATGCATTCCATTAGCAAATACCCATTCTATTATGCATTTCTTCATGATGACATAAACAAACTATATAATTGTTTCATCCGCTATTACTTTTTTATATTATACCAGTTAGATGGGATAATATTTATTACAATCAGCAGCGAAGTGTGTTTTAAAAAGCCGCGATTTAACATCGTAAAATGCAGGTAGCGGCTTTTCAAATCATGTATTTATTTAGATCATTATATCAATCTACTGATAAGTGCTTATTTAATGATAAGTTTGAAATAATTATGTATACATATTATGACCCCGCGATCCCTTTAACGTCATCATAGTCCATGGTATACAAAATTGCTTATACTATTGAAGTTAACAAAGGGAAAATATGTAGATTTTTTATTTCTCTACAAAAATAAATAAAATAACTCGAAAACGACTCTGTCATATATTACTAGACTTATTGGAAAAATATACTATTACTTGTATACAAATATATAATGATAAGTATACTGTACATGTAGATCTATATATGTTAACTAATAATGGTTATTTAATAAATTTTTGTTGCCAAAAACGGCGATGAATTCCGTGACTGAAGCATCCAGCATGTGACAAGATTGATCTAGAACCGATCGAGCTCGAAACCACAATCTATCGGGCAAACTGCGTTTTTAAATTTATTAATTAACATGGCATTCAATGTTAATTAAGTTTATATATATTTCGCATCACAGTTCATGCTTCGAATAGATAAGCAGACATAAACCATTAGTATAGAAGTAGGCTGTCCTTTATATATATTACTTGAGAAGGTCAGCTGCTTTTATTTAATCCTAATCGATATAGATTCTATTTTTTTAATTGGTTTATCTTAATTGATTCTGATATACGCCTTAAGTTGGACAAGTCCATTTTGCAAACTTATAGAGAACGGGACTCGATCTAACGATATATTCTATTAAAATAGCTAAAAACTGAAACTTTTTTTAATTTGAATGACTGTACGATAATCCCCAAATAAAAATTTATTAAATATTATACGCGGGGTTAAGTTAACCCCATATAAAATTACATCCATACATTAAAAAAAATTAAATAGATTTTTTTTATAGTTTTGTTATAGTGTTATGCAAAAATCCGATGATATTACGACCCGGTGGAAAATTTTGACACTGAGAACGGGCATACCCAAACTGTTCGTCCTCGGATGTTGCAAACCTTGTCTGTAACAATATAACAAAAATTTTTTTTTAAAGTATGGATATAATATTACATGAATAACAAGATTAAATATATTTTAGGTCAAATCAATGCGACTAGCACATTTGGTTTTGCCGATGAATTTGTCTAAACGTATGGAGTTGGAAATTGACATACATACACTATAAATTTTTCGGACGAAGTCCATCTGTAATCAGTTTGACTTCTTTTAAAATTAACAGGGACGAACTGAATTTAAGAAGAAGTTTCATTGGTAATATTAAAATCAGTGAATCTCATTGGTCACTCTAAAATACAATGTAACTATGAAGTGAGGATTTCTGAAAAGTATATATGCTTTCTTTTATAGCAACCAACACATTTATAGCTTTAATATAATGAAGAATAAGAAATCTTCTTCTAAAAATACACTAACATATAGTTTAGAAATCACTGACTGAATAACTTACTGTGTCAATTTGAATTACTAGTAATGTAAGGTACAATATTGTTCTTGCAAAGTTCACTTTACAATTTTTAGCTCGATCTTAAAAAGTATGAAAGTGAAGCAGTTATCATGACTCTTTCACATCGCCCGACTATTTTGTTGTGATCTCTGGTTAAGGCACTGGTGATTGGTTTCAAAAATGCTATGGATACATATTTGGTTTCAAAAATGCTATGGATACATATTGATCTTGGTGCAATTGTTTGCATAAATAAGTTTAGAAGAGATACTTTTCCTATTATATTGAAATCGCTTCTTTGTCTGTCTTGAAAAATCCCTACTTTTATCACTTCTTTTCTGTTATTGACCACTTGAAAGCCAAAGTGAATTTTTCATTAGATAACTTTGCTGCTTGCCGGTGTTCCTGTGTTGCTGGGTCGCGTGGGGTTGCGTTCATTGAATGCCACATTCCTTGTTGATCTTTGTTTTTGTTTTTTAATAATCTGATATATGTTGCTGAGATATGGCGCGTGGTACTCGTAATTCAAATATTTATAAGATAGTGATAATTATAAAATCATTAGTAAATTGTTTCGGCAATACATGATTTTTTTACAATTTCAAGAGCTACTTACTCTTGTATTGTAAACACATGAACGAAATATATCACAGTTTCAGGTATTACAGTTAATTCATAAGTATTTCGACCGTAATTAAACGTTAAAGGTTCCCTAAGAAATTTCCTTTGAATTTAATGCTTAGTGTAAACATTAAAGAGAGGTACACCAGATTGTTAGCAAAATCTTCATCGGCAGATTTGCATGTACTAGGTTCACAAAACATGATTTTTCCATGATCATATGTATAGACTGGTATTTTCTTCCTTTAACTGAAAGATGACGCACCTTCGTATTTATACCCAGGAAAATTTAAAGCACCACACATAATTTTCTTAATATTTGAATAGAATAGATTAGAATATAGTATATTAAAGCAAATTTATAAAAGAAATATCGGGGGTCACTATACTTATTAAGTTTTTTACCCCTAAAAGTGACTTTATTTTACTCGTTTTTGATTATTTTCAAGAGTAGAAATCTCAAAAAGCATAGCAATACCGTATGTTAAAACGTAAACCCTGACATATACGATTCATTTACCAGTAACACGGGAGTGAAAATGTGTAACCTAAAGTCCCTTACCGTCTTTTTTTCAGTGCCTTCTTCTCTTTGATCTAATGTTAATTAAGTACAACTAAACCATCATTTTCCCGGAAAAAAAAACAACATTAAATTCTAAACAAGTTTCTAACAGAATTATAAACGTTTAATAACATGCATACTGACAAAAATACACTTGAATTTAATGTAATTTTCAGAAACGAGGGTGTGTTTGGAACGTGTATGTAATGTACTATCAAGCTATCTAATGGAACATCGGTGATTGAATAATAAACGACAGTATCATAACAACAACCTATATGTGTAGCATTATTATAAACAAAGGGTTTTTTCTCAAATTTAGTAAAGTTTAATACGCTATGTATAGTCGTGTGTACAATTAAACTGAAGAAAAACTAAAATAATATTACAGGATATATATATTCAAGAAACTACAAACACAGGCAATCAATTTGTCATATAGACTTGCTGTTGACTGACATTAACCATTTAGTAAATGACACCAGTAATAAAAATAGTAAAGGAAACCTTGATCATTTTTGGCATGTTTTTCATACTAACTGGCGAACAATATACATAAATTACTTATACGTAAATATTCACAAAGTCCTTTGTTAAGTAAACTGACAATTACATTTTTAAGACAATCGTATTAAATAACCCCAATACTAACTAATCATCTTTGATATAGACAATGTTTTTACAAATTAACAAAAAAAAAATAAAACAACAATAAAAAGCAACAAAACAAATAACAAACAAATAACAAATTCACAAACTTAAACACAGTTTTTTTTCAAGATTTATTGTGATAACAAAATGTATATGAAACATAAGTGATTACAAATGAAAATATTACAATTCTAAAAAAGAAATCTATATACAAAAAGAAATAAATATATAACTTTATAATTGTAAATTACATCAATTTAGACATTGATTTTAAGTCTACACATTACCAATAATTTTTCAAAACTTGTGAGTTATGTCTACATGACTTTAAAAGACTGAGTAGAAATAAATACACGTCGACTCATTCTCGATGTCTTACGTTACATGGAAAAGCAAACTCCTCGCTGCAGTTTCTTATCTTGCTCAGATTAGGTGACGCAAACGTAGCGATAAGTTTGGTAGCAAGCATTACATTTATAAGCAATACTTAGTTACACATGAATAAATTCATACAGATAATCTAAGGTTTCCGTAACGTTGCATTCGATGACCAATGAACAGGCTCAATCAAACCGAGCCTGAAACATTTTCAATTTTGTTGTGTTGGACTTTCTTTAGGGATTCTTTTTTACTCTATTTTTTCGTATCCCGATAAACAGATATATAGCACGATTTTGGAAAATATGGTAACAATGACGAAATATCGGAATTACCTAATCAGACACTGACCTGCCGAATCTCGATTCAAATGCTGAAGATGTTAATGCACGAAAAGAGGTACATTAACCCTCTATTTTGTAAAAGAATTGCATTAACGATGAAGTAATTTAACTAAATTATAAATCAACTGTAATTGCAAAATGTTTTCAATTGTGATTTAAATAGAAACTAAATATTAAGTACAATCTGTACTCATTTTTCCTAATGTATAAACTGATTCAGCATAAGACCAAGGAATAAGCCGATTACATCACCGCGGAAGCTAATTTAAACTTGAATACCGACTTTGCTCTCCATTAAATAATTTATTTTTGTTTATAAACAAACAAGTAGGTTTAAAAAGCAGAGCGTATTATTTTTGTCGTCATTCTAGAAACAATTGGGTAAATTATACAGATTGGAGCGAACTGATTAAATCCAATCGGGCCTCGAGATAATTCGTAATGATCGCCTTCGTGATTAACTTCTAGATGATATTTGCTGTATATTTATCTTTTTTATCTTTTTTTCACTGCTTCATCTTCTTAATATTGTATATAAACTTTGAATTATGATTTTAATTGAGAATAGTTTTCTTTTAAAGTACTTCCGGGGAAAGACTTTGGACCTTATAGTATCTTTGATATAGACAATATTTTTACAAATACTAACACCACTCATACGCACGCACACACACATGCACGCACACGCAAACGCACACACATCAAAAACAAAATCCGCAAACTGAAATGCAGTTATTTATGTTTGATTGCTATGACAACATATAACGAAATGTATATCATTCTCATGAAACACTAGTCGTAACAAACTACAATGTTATTACTTGTATTATACAAAAAGAAATCTAAATACGAGATAGAAATAAAACTTCTCTAAAACTTCCCATTTTACTTTAGAAATTTCAAATCAATGGTATCCTAATATTATATAACAAACTCTTTTCATATCTTTCATTGCTAGCTTGGCTCTTACAGATCCCATTTCTTTCACTTTTGAAGTTTGCTAATAGCCACTTCTGTCTTTCCTTTGTTTTGTGCATCATTTTGTATATGAATTTCCGTTTCTTTTCTAGCTTCGTAACTTCAGATTTGGTCATAAAAATTGGACCACTTCTAGGTCTCACTCCGTCAATATGTTTGTATGTAGTAGTTGATTTAATAACGTTTAGGTACCGAAAACGATTTATGTTATTTACTGCTCCCTTCAACAAACCTAATGGGCATCCATGACATAAGGAAAATCTATATCCACACACAAAGTCTTGAAAATGCGGCTGTAAACCATTAAACCCAAATGGCATACTTTGAATTCTTATAAAATCTTTTTGGTCCAAAAGCGCCACCAAAATTGTAATATCTTGAACATTCTGAACTACTGTCCTAAGAGATCTTTCCAGATATTGCATTGTATTCCAAATATGTCGAAAATTATAAGTTGAACAACCATTGTTCATACCATCTTGTACTAATGAAATCATACTTTTATCGAAGGGTAATTTTAATGCATTGTATATATTTTTCAGAAAATCATACTCACTTTGCCAGGAAAGATACCCATTACTTATACCGCTCCAAAGTTTTAGTTCATTAAGTATCTCTATTATTTCACTCAGACAACGGGTAAATCTGCTACAGCTCGATCTAATTTCACTTTTTAAAGAGGCATAGAACAACTTTTTTATCTCTATGTACTGTAGCATAAGTTTTTCAGTTAAGTGTAAGCCTTCTCTTGCAAACAAGAGATTATGAATAAAGAAATCGTTAACAGTCAAAAAATACATATTATAAAACCCTTTTAGACATTGATAGTTTTTAATAAGTGCTCTATTACGTATGGTTATCATTCCCCTTGAAGTAATGCAACGGAAAGGATTCTGTTTCCTCATTTGAGGAAAGTTATTAAATATATTGAGTAAAAGAAATTCTACAGCACTTCTCTCAGGGAAAATGAAAGACTTTTCATTTAGTAATGAAGTTTCGACCGATGTTCTGCCAAACAATTCGGCAAAAAACATTGCAGTAAAATTATGAACGTTCTGACATCGAGTTATTTCACTTCCAAATAAATTCTTTACTGTTTCTATTGTTCTTGCCATCCCGTTAATTGCGAAGAAATGCACTAAAGACAAACTCTTGGAAAGATTACTACAGAAGACATTTGCCTTTAAATCCGATGTTCGGTTTCTAATGAAGTCTGATAAAAATATATCAAGGAGTGAATACGTAACCGAATTATCACTGGATATATCTGATTTAAACTTCGCAAACACAGTCATATAAAGTACATCAACAACAGAAACATTTTCAGTAACTACTGATAATTTCTTTTCCATTAAAAAATCCGTTAGGTTTATAAAACCACCAATAATAGAGTAGTGAAGAAGGTTAAATCCATCGCTGGTACTGCAGTTCAAATCCTTAATGCTCCTTGCTACAGCAAAGGAATCATTAATAACATCAAACAACGTGTCATCGTAAGTCCAAGGAGCAGAGAACGCCATATAATGCAAAGGAGAACGATTTAAAGGTTGCCCACAACTGAAGAGGAGCGTGGGATTGTCTTTTGAAATTATCTTCAATGATTGTTTAAGAATGTTCTCACGATTGAACTGTTTTGCCAAAAACATACTACGTATTATATGCCACTTAATATTTGCGGCCTCAATTAGCGAGGTATTCGCAAAAACACGATTCAGCAAAAGGGCTTTCGACAAAAGCGGACTTTTAACAAGAATGATATTGAAGTGTTGCAAAAGAAGTTCGTTGGTCTCCTCCTGCGTAAATAATTTTTGAATGTTAATTAAACATTTTTCCCATGGTATTAACGACCGCTGTATTTCCTCTGACTGCGTGTTTACGCTTTCATTTTTGAATTGATTTAAAACAGTAGATGAGAACAAACTCTCAACATTTGGTGCATAATATAAAGTGTATTCGACTGGAGTCAACTTAAATCGATCTTTTGAATGAAGCATTTGTTTGTACTTCTTCGGATGTTTAACCTGAAGATAATGAAGAAGTTTTTCGTGCCCAAACCTCAAAATATAATGTAGTAAATTTTGCCCATTGGTATCAACATGTGATACATTTGTTAGCTTAAGTAAATATGTTTGACAAGGTAGGGTTAGATTATTTTGAGGAAAGTACGACCACTTCTTAGCCTCGCACATGAGAGCATAATGCAGTACGCTCCTATTGCCATTATCTTTAAAATCTATTATATCATCACTAAATGCATTAGTAAGTGCCCTTAAACTCACCTCTGAACAGCTTATTGCTGCAGAATGATAAGCCGTTGATTTATTTTTTGATTCTTCCTCAAAAGCAGTCCTTCCAAATTTCCAGGACATGAACTTGATAAAATCCGTACTACTGTGACTAGCTGCATAGTGTATTGGCTTATTGCCAGAACTATCTGCTATATCCCATTTCAGAGAGACGTCATTTTCAAAAATGTCAATCATTTTAACTCGGTTATATTTTGCAATTAAATGAGCAAATACTGTACCTTCTTGACAAATATCTTCACCCTTCTCTTGAATAATAGTACCTGAGCTGGTGATCTCATGAGATATAAATGAAGCTGAGGAAGAGCAGTTATCTTTATTTGCTCTTTCTTTCATGACATTAGTTAGCTGGTATCTTCCATGCTTGATCGCAAGTAAGAAAGGTGTATAGCCATATGAATCAACACACTCCACTAAACGCTTTGTCTTTTTTGCAATATATTCTGCGATAGGTGAATAACCAGACCGAATCGCATAATGAAGTGAAGTTTCTCGCAAAACAATCCACCATGTGTCCAAAGGTTTTATCAAAGTGTCTAAATCATCCGAATCGTCGCAATTACACGGTTTCATTATTTTACCTAATTCTCTTTTAGCAGTTTTGTTGGATATGCAACTCGGTTCAAATCCTAAGTCTAGAATTTGTTTAACGATGTTTAAATGTGAATTTCTGGTCGCAAAATACAAACACTTGTCGTCGATAATATTTGATTTTCTAGACATGAATATTTTCAATATTTCAATATTACCTAACTCACAAGTTATATCAATTGGTCGCTGTCCAATAACGTTTTCATGATTTAAAGAAATGCTTGTCTCTTCAATTAAATATCTTGCAATGTCTGTAGATCTATGCTGCACTGCTATGTGAAGTAGTCCATAACCAGAGTAGAAAACTGTTTTTATCTCTTCTATATCTTTTTTAAAATCGCGCAAAAATAACTTTGTATTACACTTTCTACAAGGGTTCACTACAAAATTACAGTTTGCTCCTTTACGCAGCAATAATTTCAGCTGTTTAAGATGCCCTTTCGCTGCTGCTAGAAATGCTGGACTAACCCCATTTTCATCTGTTATATCAACTTTGGAATGGTGAAAAAGAAGTAAATCAAGCGCTTCTTCAGACTCGGTCTTACTTATAAGATTGTGTAAAACTTCCTTCTCTTTGAAAGTCATAACTTTATTCATATTAAATGAACGAAATGTCTTTCGCAGAGCCACACTTTTGGAGCTACTTAGATGAATTACCAGCGCAATAATATCACCAGTGCCGTTGTTCTTCACCGTTCTAAGTAAATGTTTTGAAATTAGCTCATGCCCTTTTGTCAGGGAAACTTTATATCTGCTAGAGGCTGAATTAACTAACCAACTGTGTATTGCTTTGTGGCGTAAAATAACGCCATCTTCGGCCTTTATAAAGTAAGAAAGTTGTTCAAATTCCCGTTCAAAATCTATATATGATAAGTTTATTGCCTCACTATTTATTAGTATGTCATATATATCGTTTTTATTTTGTGGTGTTAAACTTGTACAAATAATTTCGAGAATAAGTCTGGCAATGCTGTAGGTATCACCTCCTTGAAATTGTCGATCAAAGTTAAGTTCATATATATCCTCCAATGAAAATGGTAGCTCAGGCAATTTGCCATTAAAATCAGGACTCTGCACATATTGCAGTGCATGAACAATGTAAAGGAAATTGCCTTCACCACTTTCCATTATTTTCTGTTTTATATCCGAATAAAAGAATCGTGACTTTTCATTGTAAATTATTTCAATATACTTTTTGATATCTTCAATATTGTTCGAATCGTTAGCTAAAAGATTTAATCTCTCTAATTTTTTTAAAGACTTCAGTTGCATTATGTCTCTACTTGTTATGAGAAATTTGACCCACTTTGGAAAATATCGTAGTCGTGTCGATATCAAATTCAAAATAAAATTTTCGTTTTTTGTTAAGTGAAAACATTCATCAAGAGCGTCTATTACCACAATCTTTGTAGAATATTCTGATGTCATATTTTTAAATGGAATTCTAAACGCCTGGTCAAAGCACGCATCTTGTTCCTTAGCGCATTTTTCATTGTCATATAAAATAGAGGAACTGGACATCATGGAAACAATATTGCCGTATTCCGGAATTCTCATTGCAAAAAAACCTACTAAACGCCTGATAAACCTCTCGGGTGACTGCGTGCTAGAAACATCGTATTTACATATGTGAAACGCAGCTATCTGTTCCCTCAAAGGTCTTCCCTTTTCACAATGTCTGGCGCAAAGCAAATGGGAAACTATGGCTGACTTTCCGTACCCGAATTCTGCAACAGAGACTATTCCGCTTCCAGATGATTCGTCTTGTAAAAGTTTTCTATCTAATATTTCAAACAACCACTCTCTCCCAACTAAAGTGTTAGTGTCTCGTACGTACTCTAGTAACGGTAAATCTTGCATCCACGGCAAACTATAGTTTTCATCGACACATCCGTCTGCAAAAAGTAAAAGTCAACAATTACATTACGAAATCGGAAACGTTTCGATAAATCCTAGGCCAGAACTTTAATATATTATGATAATTTTTCAGTACTTATTTTCAACATATTTGCTTGTACCTCTATCTTGTCTTGCGAATAGCTAGACACATGCATGACCCTGTGAGACATTTAACCATCCATACTACATAATTTGATAACTGTAAATCGGCTTTTGTCGTGTAAACTTTTGTAGCAAGGTTTTAACATATTGTCCTTCAACCTGTAAAATCCTTACTCTCAAAGGATGTGCTGTGTCAAGTGTTTTATTGCCTTTATCTCGGTTGTACTGAACAAAAAAAGTAAATGCAAGGTATCTAATTGTCGTGTCTAATCTCCTAATTGCCTTATTTTACCTGAAGGTCAACGCATTATTTTATGATTGGTAAGACAACAGTAGATGTTTATATTACGATGACTTAACCTTGCCTTTGACATATTAATCATCAGATATTATACTTACACGTCATGCCAACTCCATCATTTTTTAAATAAGGTCTAGTCTAACGGAAGAACGGCGGACCAACCAATATATTAAAGCATTCTTAGAATTGAAGCATAAAACAACTTCAAAGGTGTATCATATTACACCCTTGAGATGGTTATTAGCAATCATAAAGTATGTGCTTATTTGCTATACTATTATTTACTAAAACAGTAAGCGTCAGTTAATTGAATATTCTTACCTAGACCTTGAGAATGATACCCTGTAAACGATTCATGGTTCGGTACAAAATAATTCCATCCTAAAAGTACAAACAAATGTGCAAGTGTTAAACAATATGTTGCTTTCCAAAACTTCGAATTGTTTGGTTGAATTTTCCATGCAAGTCTGCCTAACACCCTACTAAAATATCTGGTTTCCTCCTCTATAGCTTCTAAGTGGTCACATATTTTACTAATTTTGCGTTCCAATGAAATTTGCTTTTCATGATACACAGCTGTTATTTCCTCAAGTATAGATTTGTCAATGGAAGAGAATAAATCATCCATATAAATATCATCCAGTTTGCTTAAATATTCATTCACATTAATGTCGTTTGCGATGTCTTTATCTTTGATCAAATCTTTTAAAGCATCAAAAGCTTTGGCCTTTTCAATATCACTGGCTTCAAAACTGATATTATGATATGTTTCGTTTCTTGCAGCTCGAACGTTTTTTACTATAGTTTCATTCAGGTGAAATTCTCTACATTGCAGCCAAATATGACACTGTGTTGATATATCTGAAAGCTGTGCGGGATTGTTTTTTGTCCAGTCACCCGGCAGGAATACTTCGACAATGTTTTCATACGAGTCAGGCCATTTCCATGATTCCGTTTTCTCCCAATTTACATTCCTTGATCTATTTACACTCGACAGTTCTTTTTTCCACTTTGAGCAAGTTTCACACCATCTGAAGAAAGAATTTGTTTGACATAGTCTATTAATATGATAACAACTAGTCTACAACATTTCTAAAACATTAACCTAAGTTCACATAAAAAATGACTTAAAAAAGGTCAATGAAGGTCGATTGTCTAAATCGTTAAACCTTTGAGAAAAAATCTACATGAAAAAAAAGCCACGAAACCAGGTTTTCAATTACCACCACTGTTGAATGCCCTGTTGTCATTGGAATATAAATGCACAGTTTAACTAGGGTATTAAAACAATGGCAATAACCCTATGGGGTTAAAAAGCAGTTCTAATTGAAGTTTTCAAATACTGTAGAAATAATATTCAAGTGGAATTAAAATCTCATTCCTTTACCAAGTTATAGACCTGAAACAAATTTTGTATTTCTAGTAAGTGTGACCTTTTATTGATCATAGGGAACCCAAAAGCATTTCTAAGCAAAATCTTCACATCAGCTTTTTCTATACAATAAGTTTCATTGAAATATCTCATTCAAGTAACTTTAGTTACTGACTGGAAACCGATTTTATATTTTTAGTAACAGTGACCTTGACCTAAACTCAATCTTAAGCAAAGTCTTTATATAACCTTGCTTTACACCAAGTTTCATTGAAATATTTCATTTCAAATTCTAGTTATTGATCATGAACTGATTTCCCATTTTTAGTAACAGTGACATTGACCCATCAGGCCCAAAAACAATCGTAAGCGAGGCTTTACATAAACTTGCAATACTGATTTTCTATTTTTAGTAACAATGACCTTAACCCAAAGGGGCCCAAAAGCAATCCAAAGCAAGGTCTTGTCATAAGCTTGCTATACATCAAGTTTAATTGAAATATCGTATTCGTTGAGAATTAAAGAAGAAGTTGCGCACAGAAGGAATTGTTTACTATATAGTCCATAAAAGGAAAAAACGGACCATAATTCGGTCGAAAATTATCAAATCATAAACCTCGATAATGTGTCCCAGGGCACTTGATAGCAAAGCTTCTGTGAAAGTTTGGTCAAAATTCCTTCAGAAATGTAGGAGTAGTGTCGCACAAAAGAAATTGATCACTATATATTCTAAATAAGAAAACAAGGAGGGGGCATAATTAGGTCAAATATTATCAAATCACAAAACCCCGACAACATGCGCCAGGGCACTTGTTGACAAAGCTTCTGTGAAATGTATGAGGAGTTGTGCTCGGAAGAACTTGTTTACGCCCGCCCGCCGACATACCTCAATCCAATAACCAGTTTTTTCTTGGCTTATAAAAACAAAAATAACGTTTCACATCATGATATAGAATTTAAACCACTTTTATGACAGCAAACTTCAGTGTTCATCCAGGATTATCTATGTTTTATATAAAACATGTTGAAACAAATCCAAATAAAAATCAAAGCACAGAAGGCGCTGAATTTGTTTGGGTCTCACCAATGCTTTCCAGCGTTTTAATTGTAGTAAATTGGCTATAAGACTGATTGCAACACTGATATTCAATCCAATGTTTATTTGACTTAAACAGTTTGAAAAAAAAATGAGTTGCCTTTACTGTGATTTGAACTCCAGGCCTCTCGCTTCCTAAGCGAGCGTGAAAACCCTTCAGCCACGGTGAATTTATATGTGAACGGCCTGAAGAAAACCATATTGTTCGATCTAATTAGGGCTTGTGACGACTTTAACTGTTGTTTAACACAGATGTAAATAATCCTGGAGCTTACTATAAGCATGTATATTTATAAAGAATCAAAGGGCTGCAAGTTCTGTGGTATTTTCTGATCTTTGCAATCTAAATCGTACTGTATATCTGTATGTATTTTCCTGTATAAGTTTATTTTTATGTATTATAATTCATTTTGCTAGGCACCAGAGTTTGATACATACGGAATTCTACATAACTAGAGTTGCATCAATAAATCATTTATGTTCATTTTTTACGACAGCCACACTTTATCCTTGCATATCATGACACTTAAAAAAGAATTAAAAAAAAAAGTTTACTCTACTGGGATTTGAATTCCAGACCTCTCACTCACTAAGCGAGCGCGTTACCCCTGTACCACGGAGAAGTTATACAAATAATGAGTGAATAACATCAAGTCATTCTAAATTGAGAACTTCCATTGCATTTCGGGTTTGTAATCCTTATTAATTTCGAGATATTTGTTTAGGATAAACCTGTTGTTTAAAATTGAAGTAAAATAATTTTAGCGAAAATCTTCTCGCCCAAACAGTCCGACATGTAGAATCTATATATTCCACTACTCGGTTTGTGTAGTATTCGGTAACCGACATTGCTAAAAATAGTATTTCATTGATAAAATCATATTCATCCGCGTAATTTGTGATTGTGCATTTATTGACAATTCTATAAGCCAACGCTATTTTTAAACTTTTAATGCGTTGTAATTTGTTGGATACTTGTAACAAAATAAAAATATTTCTTTCTTTTAAATCGCTAGTTTAAAGCTGTTTTGAGAACTACTTGTTGTTAGGTTTGTCATAAACTTCTGTGTCAGAGATTGAATGTTTTTGTATTGTATTTACTTATTTTCGATCAGAAAATACAATAAAACAATATTAGAAATATTCGACCATTCGGGAATTATTTTGCTTGAATATAGATGTGCCTGTCTTTGACCATCTTTACGCAGTGATCTCCCCTGAATTTTTCGGCGTTAGTGTTACATATAAAGGGAAGTAACCGCTTCAAAAAAGTGGACTACTTTCGGCATTTGCAATTAACAACATTAGACTCTGAAATTTCGCTACCATTATTTGTTTGGTCTGACGACCCAAACAAATAAAAATGAGTTTAATGATCGATTTCAAGTATTGGGAAACTCAAAGATTTCCAGCTACATATACATATCACAAAGATGTTAAGCCCGTTGGACTGTTAGATTGTCACCTTTTAAAATGCGGCAACACATCTGAGGAAAAATAAAACTAACTACTAGACTCTGATGTCATAAAACAAGTTGAAGGTAATACACCTTGGTGCCACCCCGCGAAATTATTTCTAAAAGCAATTGAGACATAAGAATTTGTGTAGACATGAGACAAGAAAACACAGCAGTTGAACGTGAACGTTTTTACCATGCTGAACATTTACGGAACACTGGAAGAACTAAGTTGAGCCGAATTATTCACATTAATAGACCTAAACATGGAGTATATCAGATAGAGATCGTCCCACAAACAAGAAAAAAACAACAACAACATTTGTTACAAACTATCGAATATATCTTAGAATTATATTTGGAATTTTCTGTGCTTCAGATTTATACTCTGTTTTGGTTTTTTGTAGGGGAGGGGTGTGGGTGGTAACGTAGAAATCGAATGGCGAATTTCCAGCTTTACAGTTTGAGGACGACCTCAGGTGCCCACAGTGCATTTCAAGAGTCCTCAAGACATATACCAAAGACTTAATTCAACATACACTTCAAGACAACTGATTTGCAAAATAAAATATTCAAATGATATACAGGAAAATGATTTAACAAGAGGGCCATGATGGCCCTAGATCGCTCCTCTGACCCGTCTGCACCCTGACCAAGTTTGATGACAATGGATTCAAAAATGTGAACTTTAGTGTGTTAACAAGGTTTTTTCCATATTTGGGCTGTGTGACCAAGCTTTTGACCCCATGTGACCCATATTCAAACTTGACCTAGAAATCATTAAAACAACTTTCCTGACAAATTTTCAGAATATTTTGGATCAAAACTGCAGCCACTAGAGTGTTAACAAGATTTTTCAATTTTTAGCTCCTGTGACCTAGTTTTTGACCGAAGATGACCCATATTCAAACTTGACCAACAAATCACCAAAACAACCTTCCTGACCAATATTCAGGATATTTGGATCAAAACTGCAGCCACTAGAGTGTTAACAAGCTTTTATTATTTTTAGCTCCTGTGACTTTTTTCTGGTCCTTCGGGATCATTGATGCCAGCACTATTAAAGTGTTGAGAATTGAGTACCGCTCAAGCCGGCGCTAGGGGGCGTGAGGGATGTTGCACTTATTCATTTTTTCCTCATGTACACTCAATCAAACCGAATCTGCAATTCTCTTGTAATTGTGTTGTGATTTATGCTTCCGAGGGATCACTTTGTTTCAGATTTTTCATTTTTGACCGGAGGATGACCCATATGCGAACTTGACTTAGAAATAATCAAAACAACCTTCCTGACAAATTTCCAGATTATTTGGATCAAAACTGCAGCCACTAGAGTTGATTTTCATCGGAGATGACCCATGTTCGAACTCATCCAAGCAATAATCTAAACAAGCATTCTGACAAAGGTTGATGATGATTGGGTAAAAAATGTGACCACTAGAGTGTTCACAAGGTTTTTCTATTTTTAGCTCCTTTGACCTAGTTTTCCATCCGAAATGACCCAGTTTCGAACTCATCCGAGCAATTAACTAAACAAGACAAAGTTTGATGATGATTGAGTCATAAGTGTGACCACTAGTGTGTTCACAAGCAATTGTGGACGTACGACGGACGACGGACATTCACCGATCTTAATAGCTCACCCTGAGCAAGCTCAGGTGAGCTAAAAAGACAATGTTGACCTTGAATGAGCAAGTGCGACCTTGACCCTGGAGGTAGGGGTCTTGTTGTTGCGTATGACACATCGTCTTATTATAACAAACATCTGTGCCAAGTTATTTCAAATTCCTTTGATAAATGACAAAGTTATGGACCGGACACGAAAGTGTGACGGACGGACAGACGGACGGAGCCTATTTCTTTATCCCCCTTTTTTCGAAAAGGCGGGGGACAACAAGTATACCTAATTTGGACCAGATCCTAATGCGTTTGTGATTGATGCTTTTTCATTTACGTGGACAAATCTATTTTTATACATATTCAAAGCCTTTCAAAGTCTGACAGAATGTTACAGAAGATGGAACAAGGTCAATGCGAGAGAGTGCTGGTGGCACCGATTTTTAAAATACAGCCGTGGTTTCTGAAACCTTTTTATATGATTGTGGAACATTCATACATCCTTCCGGATGTGGACAAAATGTTATTACTCCCAAAACAAAAACCGCCACACACGTTAACCAAAATGAAACTCGAGCTATTCAGAATATCCGGGAAGCCCTACAAGCCAAAGGAATATCAGGCGAGACTGTCGACATTATCGTCGTTTCATGGCCTTCATGAACACAAAAACAATAAAAAAACAAATTAAAAAAAAACTGTTTTCTAACAAATCAGGTTATAGTGCTATCAATACGATTTCTAGTGCTGTGTATATAGTTTCAAACATATAATTTGGAAACCAAATATTGATAAAGCAGTTTATGAAAGGAATATCTGATAAAAGGCCATCTCTATCTAGATACAATTGTACATGGGAACATCCCATGATAAAACTGTTCTGTGTTATCTTCAATCAATATTTCCGTTAGAGGGTTTATCACTTAGATTATTAAGTTATGAATTGTTAGTACTGGTCAAAGAATGCAAACTCTACACTGTATCACATTAGATACTAGTAATATTGAAAATTCAGCTACTGCAATCAAAATTCGTATTCATGATTTACTTAAACAAACGCGCCATGGAAATCACCTTATTGAATTATACATATAAAACTATATTAGTGAATCTTTGTATGTTGTATTTACTTTGAAATACTATTTAGACTTTACATCAAAATTACGAAGTGCGTGCGCTGGAAAAAATATTTATTTCCGTGCAGAAACCTCATGCTTTTGTTTTGTTTTTCGGTTTTACGTCACACCGACACAATATAGGTCATATTGCGACGTTCCAGCTTTACTGGTGTAGGAAGACCTCAGGTGCCCTTCCGTGCATTATTTCAGGCACGAACGGACACCTGAGTAGAACCACCAACGTTCCGTAAACTAGCTGGATAGCTTCCTCACATGAAAGAATCCAAAGTCCCTGTCGAGATTCTAACCCACAGCGGACGCCTAGATTTATACGAATGCAATTAATTGTTTGAATATGTTTCCATTTCATTTCCTTCAAAATTCTCCAGTTTGTTATTTATTACCATAGCGCCACACGAGTGACCGTTCCGAAGAGCGTGATTAATTGACGGAAAAGATTATTTCATTTGAATATGTTTGCATTTCGAAATTCTCCAGTTCGCTATTCATTGTTCATATTGCGACATTTCTTTTTTAAAGATCAAACACTCTCATACCAATCGGAATGATCGGCTGTTATGACCGACTAAAAAGCCCGAGAAGTTTCAATTGCCTTTTCTCATTCTATGAGGGGAGTCGCGCTTCGGCGCGGACGCCAATGATACCTCTAAAACCTGCTAGTGATTGGTCACGTGACTGCTTTCGTTCACTCATGTGATTCTGGTAGACAGGGCGTAGCAGATTTGTAAGTTTCGTTTTAATTTGTCAATTTTAAGCAATTTATACATCAAATATTGAGGACTTTTTTTCTCTAGCAACACATATATTGTATATTCTAGATAACCAGGCCTCGACATTAGCGGTGGTCCATTGGTTCGAGACCACCTGATTTTGGCAAGGACCACCTAATTTTACAGGCAACTGGTCCGTTAGACCACTTGAATTTTCCAAATGGTGCAGGGCTCATTTGGGAGAATGGTTATTTGGTCGAAAAACGTGTTCTATAGTTGTTGTTTAAAACCATTTCTCCGTTGTACAGGTATATGTTCATTCATCTCATTAGTTCAAAAGATCTTAAGACATCTATAACTTTTTATTAACTCGCTTACAGTGTAGTTAAAAAAAGAAGAAAATTATTTTAATAATTAAAGTATAAAATTCATTCAAATGTCTCTAGTACTCCATTGAATTTATAACATTGTATCACTATGGGATATCGGATAAACACATGAATAATGGTGCAAACAAGGCAAAGGAAAAAATTAAATATCTAGTAATCTTTGGCTACTTTTTAAACGATCAGAGATCCATTTTTTTCTTATTTAAAGTACTTTAAAAGGTTATAAATACTTTGTCAAACATAAATATATTTCAACAAACAAGCATGTATAATAAATCTGTGAGGAAGATAAGCTCAATTATAATGTAGGAATTTTTCAGTTTATCATTAATATTTCATTGTTTCAAAGACAAGAATATAATAACTTAATAGTTTAATTAAAAATGTTAATCTATAAAAAGCAATTATTATTCTTAAAAAATGTAACAGGAAACAGCAATGAGTATTTGAATAACAGTAAGGAAATAAGTCATTCACAAATGTACGAAAGACCGGTAGGGCCATTTCAACTTCATGAATTCCCGATTTCATCTTGATGAATTCACAATTTAAACTTCGTGCATTCCCGTTTTCAAAATACGGAATTCACGATTCAGCTTCATGAATTCACGACTTCAACTTCACGAATTCACGATTTCAACTTCATGAATTCACGATTTCAACTTCACGAATTCACGATTTCAACTTCATGAATTCACGATTTCAACTTCATGAATTCACGATTTCAACTTCACGAATTCAACTTCGTGAATTCACAATTTCAACTTCATGAATTCACGATTTCAACTTCATGAATTCACGATTTCAACTTCACGAATTCATGATTTCAACTTCATGAATTCACGATTTCAACTTCACGAATTCAACTTCGTGAATTCATGATTTCGACTTCACGATTTCAACTTCACGAATTCACGATTTCAACTTCACGAATTCACGATTTCAACTTCATGAAGTTGAAATCGTGAATTCGTGAAGTTGAAATCGTGAATTCATAAAGTTGAAATCGTGAATTCTTGAAGTTGAAATCGAGAATTCATGAAGCTGAATTCAGGAATTCATGAAGTTGAAATGTCCCCAACGGTCTTTCGTACAAATGGTTTCACTTTTCCCTAACTTGAGTTGCGGAAGAAGTCACTTAACCGAAGTATGAGTACTGTCATGTATTTTTCACTGAGATAATAAATACTAAATAGGATTACAATGACTTACTATCTGATCTAAGATTGAAATAAAAAAAAATACATGGACCACCTGTGTTCAGAAAGGACCACCTGAATTTTGGGTTCAGTGGTCCGGCATACCACCTGCTGAAAAAGTTAGTGTCGAGACCTGATAACAAATGAAAACATCTTTTATGACGGAATCTGTGTAAGGTTGAGTCTGATTTAGGTCGAGTCTGATTTGGGCCTCGTCAAAATTGTAATTGTAGTTAGTTACACAGGTGGCAGTATCAGTGTTTGGACACCTACCCCTATCTGCCCCTGGACCCCTACTACAACCCTGAAAAAAATAATTCAACACTCTAAGGCTTACTATAAGGTACCAAATACAAAACCACCGATGATATTATATATAAAAAAAAAAATTTCCACTATCAAAATTATAGTTATAGAAAGGTGAAAAGCCTACTATATGTTCATTTGCCAAACAATGTGGAACACGGGAATCGTCGTCTCGGCGACTGAGGCGCAGTCCGGCAGGATTTCGCTGCATCATTCATTAACATTAATAAAAAGAACTAGAATTCCACAGCTAATCTGTTTCAAGTCTAACGAATATCACTATCATTCCGATTTTTTCTGTTTCACGGTATTTTTTGAATTGTCGTAGCCATTTTGCAGTCTGATACCTGGGTTGAAATACGCGAGCTGATTGGACGAGCCAAATTTGACGTCTAATCAGATCGCGTATAACACACAGGTATCAGAGTCCAAAATGGCAGCGACAAGTCAAAAATTACCGTGAAATAGAAAAAATCGATAGAATATTGATATTCGTTAAACTTGAATTAAGTAAGCTGTGGAATTCAAGTACTTTTTATTGATGTAAATGAATGATGCAACAAAATGCCTTCGGAATGCGCCTCAGTCGCCGAAACGACGATTTCCCGTGTTCCACATTGTTTGGCAAATGAACATATAGTAGGCTTTTCACCTTTCTATAACTATAATTTTGATAGTGGAAATTTTTTTTTTTTATATAATTTCATCGGTGGTTTTGTATTTGGTACTTTATAGTAAGCCTTAGAGTGTTGAATTTTTTTCATGGTTGTAGTAGGGGTCCAGGGGCAGAAAAGGGGGGGGGGGGCGGTCCAAACACTGATATACTGCCACCTGTGGTTAGTTATGGTCTTTATTTTTACAATATTTACCTCTCGACTACCATATTGTGGGCCAATATCCTATGTAATATAAATACGATTTAAGATGAATTGTCAAATTTAGTTATCTGTGAATGGAATTATTATTATAGCACCAGCATGAATAAGATTTTTATCAGGTTACATGAAGATAATTGAATTGAGATACATGTATTTTCATCTTACCTTTTACATTAAAATATATTGGGAATGACTCCAAATGTTGGTCAAGGAAGGGAATAGGTGCTATCTGAAAAGCATTGATGTTAACCTTGAAATTTACTTTCGATTTTAATTTTGCCTCATTGCGGACAGTTTGGTGGATCGAGATTAATTTAGTAAGGCTTTATGTATATAAACAATTCCGCGAAAGTAGTAACAAAATTCGTATATGTATGTGAACAATAATATAAGACGTGTACGTACCTGTTAAATTGTAACTTATGGAGAGAGCTGCACTTTGCATGACAACGTGGAAGACCTGCCAACAATCTGTATATCTTTTGATGTAGTAAACGAAGTCTTTCTCGTGTGTAAGATTCCGTTTTTCTACCCGTATGTACAAATCCATATAAAACTCCAATGAAATCTTTACACTTGATATTTTGGCGTATTTCCTCCATTTTAGCTATCATAGAAAACAAGTATCGTTATCAGTGTAATATATGTATGCAGTCACGTATTCAATTTCTTATCTCCAACGTTAACATGGTAGTCGAGGCTATGTCTCAAAATGCTCTGCTTTTATTGACATGTCAATTATGAATAGATTACAACACACATTAATGAAATATTCAATTTTACTTCGGTCCTGTCCGTGAATTTACGAGAATAAATATTAAGTTTTGAAAAGTCACACCAGCTTAATGTATAGCTCGTAGTTACCAGGGCTGGGAATCAAAACTGCGTCGTATCCTACAAAATGTAAACAAACGCCGCCATCTTGGAACGAAAAATGTATGTTTTTGTTTATAACTCTTTTTGTTGGAAATGACTGAAAACCAGATATATGTATTAACACGCTACACTATTTTCCGCTTCGTTCGGTATATGTTGCTTGCACAACTATTTTGTAAAACAAAAGTTATAGCGAACTTGCAACTCGAAGCGGGGCAGAATTTTTATGAAAATGTGTGGATACGACGCATTTCATCTTGCTTTATCTATCTTTTTTTCCTTCAAATCAATTATATATTCGTTTCAGAGTATACCATAAACTTCGAAATATAATTTTGCATCATTTACTATAATTTCATTAAAAAGAGATGTTTATTTTCTAAGAAAATAATGATTTTTACGAAATGATACGACGCAGTTGAAAATAAAATATGATACGACGCAGTTGTATTTTTGGCAGTCTTTTCAACAGGGATAATTTTGGCAATAAATTTCTATTTTATGGAATAATCACTTGCGCTAGATAAAAAAACCCAGATCATTTGCGGGGTATAGAATGTTCTGTTGCTTTTGATTGTTTAAAATACATTGTGGCATGTCCAATATAACATTTAATTTGAAAGTTTACAGTGCGGAAGCTACTTTTGTTAAACATGAACATGTTACCTAATTGATCATAATATCTGAAAAAAATTCTTATATTTTCCTGTATGTTCAATATTATCCCTAATTTTTTCGCAAAAAAGAATGTAGAAATCTATTAAATTGAATTCATTTTGGCTAGCTACGCTCTAAGTTAACTATGGTTCTGCATGTTCTGGGTTATGACTGTTTTTCTTTGGTTTGTTTTCAAACTTTCACTCTACACAATAGCTTTACTAGGGGCGAGGACCTCAGGTGCGCCATGTCCGCCTGTGTGCATTACTTCATGCAAAATGTTGCAGCTGCAGAGAACCATCGACATTTTGAAACAAGCGTGATAGGTTTTCCACACGAAAGAATAAAAAGTCCCTGGTGGTTTTCGAATGCATAGCAGTTCAGTTCAAGTGATTTGAATTCAGTAAACATAAACAGCTCGGCCTCGGTCGGACACACCTGTCTGATTTTTTTTTTCAACAAAATTTGTTAACGTCAGCTGTACAAATAAGCAGCTTTTTTCATAAACTTCTGGCGTGAAGTTTTAGGATTATAAATATTTGAATTAATTATAGAAAATAACATTTAAATTTCTTATTTCGGTATGACTAGCAGATAAATTTTCAATGTAAACAGGGGGTTATCTTCTGTGAAGTCATTTTCTGAAAACTTTTGTTTAAGTTTTCAGGCAATTCATTATCAAATAAAAAACACACTTTAGTATGAAGATATGTTAAGATGCCATGTCTCTAGTTTGCGATAATCTGACCTAAATTTTCTGTTCAATATTGTGAAAACTTCTTCAATACTGTTGAAAGATCATGTCTGCCTATATCTTTATCAAATTTATCGGTTCACAGCGTAAAATGCAAAACGGACACCTTCTTTACAAAATAATTTGTAGTTGTATCATATGTAACTTGATTTTGAAAATTTAAAGTTTTTTTATGGAAAAGAATGATACTTAAGTACAAAAATAAAAAATACATTCCGTAGACCTTTCCTCATCGGCGATAAAGAAATGCAATGCGACAAAATCCGCGGTAAAGTTCCGCGGCGCTGAACATAAAATGGCTAAACGGAACGCAAAACCTACTTGCAAAAATATATTGTAGCTTAACCATTTATAATATAATTTTAAAAATTTAATGTTCAGTTTCAAATAATTAAGCTCATCTGTTCTCACCGATTATTAAAAAAATGAATACAATAAAATCGGCACGTAAAAGACATATAAGTAATAAGGGAATTGACGGAAATTATTGCTAATTACAATTAACAAAGGTATGCATGCAATTTGCGCATAGCCCTCTTCCGATAGCAAGAGACCTTTTCAAAATGTGTAAATTTTTCTCTTTTTTTAAAAAAAAAAAAGTCATTCCTGACAAATACAGGGTTTAGGAGAGGTTACACTGGAATATTGAATTTTGTATCAAAAATAGTAATCACTCCCATTTCGAACTCACGGGAACAATTTTGGAAGCATGCTAAAGCAACACTGGAACACGTTGTCATATGGGTGTGCGATCACGTGTTTCAATGTATATTGCATTTGATACAGTTTTTCGGAATTTGTAGATGCTTATGATAGGTACTAAAATGCGACCGGAAAACGAAGTCTTAATAGAATTGTATTACATTTCCAATTTTATGGAACCAATGAGTGACCTCTGTTTTTGACTTAAGTTGTAAACAAGAAATGTTGTTGGACGTTATTAGCAAACCTAACACATAATTTAAATAGATTAACCTATATGCAGCCTGCAATGAAAATACAACTGCGTCGTATCATATTTTATTTTCAACTGCGTCGTATCATTTCGTAAAAATCATTATTTTCTTGGAAAAGAAACATCTCTTTTTAATGAAAGTTTTGTAAATGATGCAAAATTATGTTTTGAAGTTTATGATGAACTCTGAAAACGAGTATATAATTGATTTTAAGGAAAAAACGGTAGATAAAGCAATATGAACTGCGTCGTATCCACACAATTTCATAAAAATTCTGCTCCGCTTCGAGTTGCAAGTTCGCTATAACTTTTGTTTTACAAAATAGTTGTGCAAGCAACATATACCGAACGAGGCGGAAAATAGTGTAGCGTGTTAATACATATATCTGGTTTTCAGTCATTTCCAACAAAAAGAGTTATAAACAAAAACAAACATTTTCGTTCCAAGATGGCGGCGTTTGTTTACATTTTGTAGGATACGACGCAGTTTTGATTCCCAGCCCTGGTTACATCCGTAATAGTACAGTAAGTTAAGTGATTGCCTAATATATGAAAGGTCTGTTGTTCAGTTATTACTGTGTTACCATTCTTTTAAACTTACTTTTTTCTTTCTTTTTTTTTGCAGTTTATTTTAATGTAAATGGTCAAGTATTTGCAAAAATATCAACAAGGATATTAAGATACTTTGAAATACTTTTGTTCCGATTTGTATACTGTTTTACTGCATTAACCCTTTCCTTCATGAGCATAATGTGAAAAATGACCGTTTTCACTGAAAAGCCCCTGTTAAAGTTCAAACTGCTATGAAACTATGAAAAATGCTTCAGTACTAATCAAACTGGGCACAAATGTTGACTGGACAATTGCCTTTGTAACGACATGCTCAGTCTTAAATTTCCTGTTACCATGGCAACGAGGGGACATCTCAAAATTGCAAAAAATCACTATTTTGCCTCGATTTTTTCCATCAAAATGTATTTCAAAGTGCTGCAACTTCTTAAGGGATTGAGATAGAGTCAAAGGCTTTTCAGCGTTGGTTACACGTTACCTTATGATCGACCTGGAGTCATTTTTAGCCTCTCACAAGTCCAAAGTTTTCTTGGCAATCAGGGTGACTCCGCCCCCTTCCAACCCCCCCCCCCCCAACAGAAGGGGGCACATCCCCCTTCTGGCAACCCCCTGATGTATCTTTTGGATGGGGGGCGGCGCCGAAAAAGTGCTCACTTTTCTCAAACGAAAACATGTGTTTGGGGCCCAAATAGGACATTTTTTTTTTTACAATTTCAGGCCTAAAGGGGGGGGGGGTCGAAAGTGCGTTGTTTCGCGTATATATGAGGTAAAGGGTTAACAAAAAATGATTAAAAACCTCGGAATCACCCAAAATCTAGTTTTTCCATGTCAACATGTGGTCTTTCACCTAATTTTGGTGAAAAATTGTTGTTTTGTAACATTTATAATTTTTTTAGTTAGATGGCATTTGAAATGATTTTATACCGAATGAATTTTAAATATTACTTCTTTAGACTAGTATAGACTTTAATTACCAAAATAATTGCAAAACATATAAAAACAAAGCAAACAACATAAAAACAACCATAGCTTTGATAATGTTGAAAATATAATAAGAAAAAACATGGTCTTACGCGGTTTCGATCATACAACTAGTAGGACATTTAGAAATTATAAATACGTAGGTTACGGTTACCCTATTGCGCTATAAAGCTCAGTAGACAGGCGACACATATAAAATTAAATCACATCTTAATTACTGCGTACATAACACGAAACTTACAGAAACTCTATCGAAGGTGCACACGCGAGGTTTTACGCACTCGTAAAATGGCTGCGAAGGAATGACCAGCTGTGCACTGCATACTTTGATTGAGAAGAGCTGGATAAAATACTATTTTATGAATTTCTGTTTAGATTATTGTATGTTTTGATTTAGTGACAAGTATAGTATCGTGAATATTATATCTCAAATGAGATGTAAAGGTAAAACATACTACTGTATCATTTTAACTAGGAGACAACAGGAGTCGTCTTAATATACACAAGTGATGTTACATGTAGCATGCTATAAAGGCGGAGCTTATCAACAACTAAAGTATGTTTCAAGATTTATCGATATAGAACATAGATCTACGCAATTGTGAAAACTGAAATTCAATTACTTCCATACTAGATCTCATTAAATAATACGTCAGGACGGGTAGGATTAAGTCAATGCCATAAGGAAACCTTACCAATAAGTGTGCCAGGAATCTGACACCGGTGTCTTATATACAGTGTATATATTGTATATATAGACATGCTCGTAATGGTTAATCATCATCAATAAATTATATCCCGATTTAACGATATACCTCATTTTACTATATAAAAGGCGGCTATTAAAGTTTTGGAAGCCAGAACAATGCCCGCAAATCTCAATCACACTGGCCATAGCTTTCGCCCATCACAGCGTCGATGGAGTATGGCTGAAAAAATGGTCGTTTGCTGTTGTCGGTAGGTTAATGACTGAATTTCGCTTTAGGTTTTAATGTTTTACTGGAAACGCCTAGTGAGACAGGAGCCCACATATTTACTTCTCAAACTTACTATACATGCACACGGTTAAATCGAATCCGACGCCGCCTGCGTTGTAAGTAAGTAATAGAAAGAGCATCGAAACAGGAGGCTATCTGATTTGTACGAAAGTGTAAGTCAGATTGCGGAGTGTTTTGATATTCTTTCTCTTTTGTAGCATAGTTAAAAATAAAAACACGTTCCCTGTTGTTACAATATGACACCCAATAAATGAGCATCTGAATACGGTTTCTCTGTCGTCACAATAAGAAAACCCCAGAAGAAATGAGCCAATCTGGAGTGCGGGTAACTAACACCTGCACTCCAGTTAACGCACTGTGCATGTATATGTATACGATTTTACTCTGACACATTTTCAACTTTTAGGTCTCCAAACTATGAATTATATTTCATCAATTTTTTTTATAAACAGGCAATGACAATAATTCAATATCCAAAATATGGTTGTTTTGTGCAAGTGCCATACATATATACGTACTGCATCAGGGTGTTACTTGTATCAAGGAACAAGTTAACGAGAAGTATACCTGATATGGTTTAGGCTATGATATGAAACCGTTTGTTTCATAGTGTGAGGCCGCGGTAAGTCGACTGGCCGGAGAAGTGCCATTTGACAGAGTACCAGGCAGGACCCCCCATGAAACGGGTACATGGGCATGTAGTTATGATAGTGGATAAAATCACTAGGTGAGTTGAATGTATACATCGTCTTAATCAGTCATCGGCGGCTGGAGAAGTTCCCAAACATGAGTGTGTGGTTCACCGTTGTGAGCTGCCGGTCAAACGACCATTTGGAGGCAGTCATTAGGGTGAGTCTTCTGTTTCAGTCCGCCGAAAGGTAGTAGTTCTACTTCAGATTTGATCGTTTGGGTCATGTTGCGCGTTGCTGAGACCAGAGTGAGGCCAGAAATTAGAAGGAAATTATCCAATTGTCTTCGGTAATCTCCGTGTGGCTGTGCATTGAGGGGATGATGTCGCTCTCAGTAGAATAGTCTGATTAAGCCATATAGGTGCTTATTTGGGATCAATGGTTAGAGGCCTCGAACATCTTAGATCGTTATGTTCCATTGGTATAGGACCCGTGCTCCACAAATTGTGGTTATTGGTAGAATAGGCCCCTTGATCACAAGGGAGGGGGTATCGTAACTTGTAGTACTAATTGAAAAAGCAAGTAGTTGCAACAGCAGTACTGGTTAGAACCAGGAAGGTCATCCCAAAAATAAGAGCCTGTTTGGTTAGGTCGTCAGGGTGGACCAACACCTTCAAATAGGACGGGGAGGGGGGTAGTACTTGCGGGCCTTGGTACGAGATAGGTGAATACGTGAGTATATGTATCTTTGATAACCTTTGAGTAGCTGTAACTCCTGACAGCGAAGGGCCCATTGGGATTCTGAGTGATTCCTCTAGAAGCAGCCATTGTTGCTGTATGCAGCATTGAATAGGTAAAACTAATCCGTTCATTAGACAGGCATGTTAGTGCATTCAGATCTGATATACAGACATCTATATAGGTAAGTCACTTACTTTACTGTAAAGGTTCTACATAAACAATGATAAAGATCAGTTCATTCAAAAATGGCATAGTGAAATGTCAGAATCCAGTAAATGTCTGAATTATATTTTGAATTATAGAATGTACAAAAGTGAATTCAGATTTGAAAGAAAAGTTTTTAGATATTTTACCATCTCATTTAGCTTTGGTTCTATTGCGCTTTAGATGTATGAACCATAAATTGCCTGTTGAGTCTGGTAGATTTTGTAATATACCAAGAGAATTAAGAGTGTGTAACTTATGCAATACTAGCTCACTTGGAGATGAATATCATTACTTATTTAATTGTCAATTCTTTAATACTGATAGAAAAAATATATTACTAGAGAGTATAGTACTAATGTTAATTCAATCAAGTTTTCTATGCTAATGAATAGCACAGATAGGAGTATATTGTTAACACTTGCAGTATTCTGTAAAAAAATTGTATCAGCATTTAAGTAACTGATTTTCATAATGTAACACTTTCGTTTTTGATTTATATTTGCCATGTAGTACATAAGTATATTTTGTGGAACTCTTTTTATGATATTTCATATTATTTTATTATATATTTATTTATTATTATATATTCATATTCAGGCCTCGACATTAGCGTTGTTCCATTGGTCCGAGACCACCTGATTTTGGCAAGGACCACATAATTTTACAGGCAACTGGTCCGTTAGACCACTTGAATTTTCCAAATGGTGCACGGGTCATTTGGGAGAATGGTTATTTAGTCGAAAAACGTGTTCTATAATTGTTGTTTACAAAGCCATTTCTCCGATGTACAGGTATATGTTCATTCATCTCATTTGTTCAAAAGATCTTAAAACATTCATAACTTTTTATTAACTCGCTAAAAGTGTAGTTAAAAAAAGTATAAAATTATTTTAATGATTAATGTATAAAATTCATTCAAATGTCTCTAGCACTGCATTGAATTTATAACATTGTATCAATATGGGATATCGGATAAACACATGAATAATGGTGCAAACGAAGGCAAAGGAAAAATTAAATATCTAGTAATCTTTGGCTACTTTTTTT
>NW_026854683.1:0-23589 GCF_026571515.1 Ruditapes philippinarum | reverse complement strand
TTTTATTTATTTATTTTTGTTATTGCTGGTGGTGTTTCTTCTGTTTGATTGTAATAAACATTATCAGCTCCTTGATGAGCATTACCCGCCAGACCACTGGTTTTGGGAAAAAGGTAACCAACCTAGGGCATGGCAGTAACTGGGATGTAGCACTTGTTAATTAAAAGATCTATGGAACAGAAAGATTTTAAGTTATACTGTTCAGATTAAGCTCAGGATTATATTAATACTGATACGTTTATAGAGAATAATAGGTTGGTGCCGTGGATGGAGAAAGTTTATCTGGCGAGGCGGAGGAATTTATTGGGTGAGCCGAAGGCGAACCCAATAAATTCCGGAGCAGAGCCAGATAAACTTTCTCCATCCACGGCACCAATCTATTATTCTATTTAATATCCTGTCACCGTTCTTTTAAAGAATTTTATTAGGCAAACTACCTTTAATCACACTATTGGAAATGTTTCTATATAAACAAAGAATGCCCGAAGCGTGCATTATTCTACAACAATGCACTCGCCGTTCTTATTATCTCCCTGTGTATTTTCACATTGAGGGCGCCATTTTGTTTGAAAAATGTGATAATTAAAAACAATTTTTTGTCGAATTTTGTTGTGAAAACTATCTAGAATGAAAGAAAATGGTCTAACTAAGAAAATGAATTCGAACACCAATATCTTTTATTCAGTCGTTAACGCTGTACAGACGTTTAAAGTATTGTTTACGTGACGTCACAATGTAGCGCCAAACAGCACGTGCAAAACAATCAAATCAAGTACGCTATTTTAATGTCGCAAACGAGTTAAGTTTTACATTTATTCACTTTTAATAATTTTTATTTCGCTTGAAAAATTATAGAGTGAAATAAAATAAACAAACAAAGTTTTATCAACGTTTCCAAAATTAGATCAGTAAAAATATACGGCACCTTGTTATCGGGCCGAAATTGATACAAGTGACAGGATAAATTATGATTCAATGTATTTTGTATACATCCACTAAAATTGTTAAAATGATCAGCCAAAGAAGCGAGCTTTGTGATAGCAATGTATCAGTTGGTTGTCAGTTGGGTGTCTCCTTTTTGGGGGAAACAAGTTCGTAGCCGAGCCTATACAAAAGTTCAGTTAATTGGTTCATAAGTAGGTCCAACTGACATTAAAACTAAAAAAGGCTTTAAAAATAATTGTTTTAATCTAACTCTAAACTAAAATACCAAGAGCATAGATATTTTGCATGTCCCCTTCAAAAGTTAGATAATTCATATCCAATGGATCAAAATTAGGTTTGCAATGGGATAACTGTGTGAAAATATTGGCATGTAGAATTTTCTAGCAAATGTCTACAAATATCTTAAAAATTATGCAATTAGGGTATAAAATGACATACCTAATGTGAACTAATAACTTTATTCGGGATTCAAGAATTGTGGCCTTTTCAAACGATGTATTTTAAGTGAGCGATCCAGTGCCATCATAGCCCTCTTGATTTATTTTACATGCTTTTGGATTGGATTAACATACATGAATAGAGAAAATGACTTTGTATGGGACTCGTCGTCACAAAGTCCAAAATTCAAAGCAAATGACAATGTGGCTTATCATTCGGAATCAAACAATTGTGTTTTTTGGTGCATTTGCATTTAGTGCATTTGCATGGTCCGCAACATCATGTTCTTAGTTTAGAAAATATATCTGTGAAAAGGTTAAATTATCTCTTATAATCTGTTTTTTTTAAATAAACTTTGTTTATAAAATATTTCTGGACTTTCTTAAAAACTATCATTATACCATAATTAACGCGCAGTCGGAATTGGTCTGGAACCATAAACATTCGGCAAAGTTCTTCAGTTATAGAGTTCGACTGACTGATCACCCCGGCTCTTAGCCATAAATCACTTAACATTCTTTACCATATCTTTCAAATTTTCATTTGTACAATAAAAGAAAGAAGTGATGTAATAAAAATATTCTCATAATTGCTTTTACTTTCAAACCCTTACTCTGCCCCATCCACATACATATTGGCATTAGTTACAAAGTAACTCATGTGAAACAATATTGTATTGACACCTGGGCTAGCTAGATTGCTTGTATAAAAACAAAACACACAAAAATATTTTCCTATGGTTTTAGGAACAATTTATTTTAAAGATACATGTATAATCTCAAAGCAAGTAAACAAATTAAGCATGGAATTAAATTGTTATTCGTTCACTTCCTGACTACTTATAATTCAATTCTAATTAAAAGTAATTAAAGTTTAACCGTATTTTTGCCATTAAACATGCAAATATACACACAAAATAGAAAAATAAAACAAAAGCAAATTGGTTGAACAAAACAAAATTACATTAAGCCCCCCCCCCCCCAAAAAAAAAAAAAAAAAAAAAAATTTACAAAAAAGTGTGTTTATTGAATGTCAAAATAAAATTGTTCACATGTATTTTCAGTGCTTTACGACAATTATTTTTAAACGACAATTATATTTAAAAAAAATTATCAAAATTTTAATGTTTGATGTACTGAGATCTTAGAGCGCCACATCATCGATATACATTTGCAAAAGCGTTTGATATCACATATTCTAATTAGAGGTTAATACTTGGTTGCTGCTCGACATTATACGATAATGGCCCGAAGATGTCTTTAATACCTTTGTCCGAAATACTGCATTTAGATATCGCCGTTAATCTTGGTTGTCGCCCTTTCTAAGAAACTGACAGTTGTCAATGTAAACAAATAGCTGTGATTCAGTTTAATCCTCCGATTACCTTTGAAAACATGACAAAACAAAATAAATATGAGACAATGTTGTTTTATTGTTGTTTCTATCGATAAATACTCTATAATTATATTTGTGTGAGAAAACATTTAATGCCAGTTTTTATGAACTTTAGTGTTTTCAAGAACGGTTACCGAGATTGATGTCTTGCTCTATAAATTTTGCCATCGATCCGATCTTTTTTCTACCGTCTAACTGAAATCTTTTTTGGAAGTTCTGAGGGTCAGGTTTTGTCTTTGGTAGAGTTATAGTATTTTTTTTCTTGAGTTTATAAATCTTCAATGTTAAGCTTTGTTGATTAAGATTGATTACATCATTTAAACTTAACATTGTGTGTGCAATTGACATTCATACAGTTCATTTAACGTCAGCAGCAATCTTGAAAGTCACTGAGAGTTGATTACGTCATTTTGCACGTGCACTCATTCACTCGCCCATTATGGAAAAAAATGCCGAGTAGCAAGGCGGACGAAACTGCATAATAACCTAGATCTTGCCATAATGGCCCTGAAATACCCTAGATTTTGTTACTATATAGTATCATAGGTATTAATGATTAAATCAATTGGCAAAATTTGTTTGATAACATACAATAGCATCGTGATTGATGTTGAGAGTGAATAATACTTTAAAGTGACCACTTGTTCCTTTTAAGTAAACGCATGTAGAAGGTAGGAAAAAGAATGGTGTACTGGCAACAATCGTTTTTTTTTTTAGCTCACCAGGTTCCGTGTGAGCTATAAGTATCAAAGGGGGATACTCCGGCGTCCGTCGTCCGTTGTCATGCGTCAACAATCGTGTTCTTCACTGAAACTGCTAGGCAGATTTACCTCAAGTTTGGTCTGTAGCATCCTCGTGACAGTCACACTAAAATATGCTCATGTCATTTCAATTGGCCCATTTTAGGGGTCAACAGAGCTAAAAATAGAAAAAACCTTTAAACATCTTCTACTACTAAATTAAATGATGCATGATCACCAAAAATTGTCTATAGCATTCTTAGGTAGTCTTTTATCAAGTTGCTCATATTAATTTGCTAAAGCTAAAAATAGAAATACCTTTAAATGTCTGCTTCTACAGAACTAATTGATGGATGATCACCAAACTGTGTCTGTAGCATTCGTAGGTAGTCTTTTATCAAGTTTGATCATATTAAATTTGATTGGCCTCTTTTAGGGGCAGCTAAAGCTAAAAATAGAAAAATACTTTGAATACCATCTCCTACTAGAATAATTGATGGACAATCACCAAACTTTGTCTGTAGCTTTCCTTATAAGTCTCTTATCAAGTTTTCTAATATTAATTTGATTGGCCCGTTGTAAGGGCCACTAAAGCTAAAAATAGAAAAACCTTTGAACATCATCTTCTACTGAAATAATTAATGGATGATTACCAAATTTGTCTGTAGCATTTGCAGGTAGTCTTGTATCAAGTTTGCTAATCTTCATTTGATTGGCCCTTTTAGGGGCCACTAAAGCTAAAAATAGAAACACCTTTGAACATCATCTCCTACTGAAAATATTGATGGATGATAACCAAACTTTGTCTGTAGCATTACTAGGTAGTCTTTTATCAAGTTTGCTCATATGAATTTGATTTTCCCTTTTAGGGGCCGCTTATGCTAAAAAAAGAAATATCTCTAAACGTCTGCTTCTACAGGAATATTGCAAGAACTTATATTAATAATAAGTTGATGTTATGTAAACTGTTTGTGTTTATGTCATAGAAATATGCCTTTAGATTATCCTTCAAACCCCTTATGTCTAGTTGACGTACGTTTAGCATTTTAACATCTTAATTGGTCATAGTTTTATCCGATGAGCATAATTCAGTATTTTGTATCTAAGCAGTTTCTGAAGATGAAAGAGGACATCGACACTGTACAAAACATTCGGCTTTGATCTCTTGCCAAAAATAAAGATTTAATTTTTTTTTTAAATAAAAAAACCTAAATAAAGCAGATTTAGGTTTTTAGTTCGATTGTGTTGGAAGCTATAAGATAAATAAAACACTCGAATCCGTTCCTGGAACCAATCAGTACTAAGCAATGCTTGTAAAAGTTCTCGCTCATGTACAAACATATTTGAGTGCATGACCAATAAATGACGCTTTCATGGGCAGAAGATAAGTCACTCCTAGATAAAATTTACTAATGCATGGATCTGAGCAAAAACTTCCATGTAACGCCTGTGAAAAACACAATCCATAGAAAATAGCATGATTCTTGAATAAAGTCAACACGAGTCCTGCATAAAGTTTAAAGACCTAAATATAGCTGATATGAGTGGAAGATAAAATAATGGCGAGCCCTAAGTAAAAATATTCTTAAATTTCTAAAGCAAGTCCTCAATAAAGCCAACAACGGCCTCAGATAAATCCATTACGAGCAAAAGATAAACGAAATTGAACCCTTAGAAAACACTTACACAAATGCTGGACGACACTAATAAAGTCAAACCAATAGACATAGCTAATATGAGCTCAAGATGAACCCTAAAAAACTAACATTATTATCCTTGGCTGGAGCTTAAATGGGTCCGGATCTGATAAAGTCAGTCATATTGATTAGATTTATATGAGTTTAAAGTTAAATAGCTCTACCGCTAAAGAGTTTTCATTCATAAGCCGTAAAAAAATAAACTTGCATAACATTCTTATAAAATCAAATATATATATATATAGAATCTCAGAATAAAATAGTTTTGTTATTCAAATCTTGGATTTTCATTTATCAGTCATCCAGAATATCTTTAAAAAGTGCGAATATTCGAACGTTTGTAAAACAAGTGGTTGAGAATCCTAGTAACGGTGGTGGCCGATGTCAGATCCAGTTAACCAATATTACCATCGCAGTGGAGAACCATCTTCATCTTCATGTGATCCAATCCGCTCTCCAAGGCGAAACTAGTCAACAGTCATTCTACCAACAGTCACCGCTTCACTTGCAGCCCTACGTCATCAATCACAATAAGTGCAAGACAAGGTTTGAGCTATTTAAGTAACATTTGCATTCAAGGATATAACGTTATTGATGATGTTGATTCCTGGCTGGAAAGATTCGAGCTGTTTGTTCAGCGGGAAAAATTGACGTTGATCAGATGTACATGGATTTTTAGTGCTATGGCAAAGAAAAAGCCAACGATTAAAGACTATGCCACCTTGACACGGTTTTCTGTCATTGATAAGTATGAAATTCCTTATATGAACAATTACCTGTAGAGACCGTGGATCGGTATTTAAATCGTTTTATTTCTTTAATACGCTACTGTCAGCTCACGGAACGACAAAACGTTTTTCTTTGCATCAAAGGATTTAATAAACTTTATCGGACACAGTTGAAACTAAATAAACCAAAAACTATTAAGGATGCATAACGTCGAGCAAAGCTTGTAGCCGATGCTACCAGAATTCATCCTGCTGTAGCACCCGTAAGTGTTATTGAACCGAATTTACAACCATTACAAACTGTGATGCAGGAAAATTTAGTTCAATCAATAAAGGAGGCTATCGACAACTTAAATAAGAAATGTGATGGTCTTGCGGGAAACACAAAATATACGGAAAAGTTAACCAAGGGCATCAGATCGCAGCAAAGTTCCACTACAATACTTCAATCAGATTCAATCTCAGCAATTACAACAAAATCCGCAGAAGCAGCATGAACCTCAACAGCTGAACATTTATCTGCAAAGTCAGCATACAAGTCTCTCTGCAATGGTAATGACAATCTCATAGGAATTAAACTGGCCAGATCTGATGCTGGTTTAGCGAGAGCTTTATATAACACTTGCATTCCTACTTATTCAAAAAGAAACATCTATGTTAAGGTTTCTCGTAGTAAAGTATATGGCATTTTCCTGAAAGACCCAACTAATTTACTGGCGCTAAAGGTTTAGTCAGAACAAGAAAACGTCAGGCAAAATCAGTATTATGACTCTTTCTAATACCAGTTTGCTTGTTGATACTATTATTGGAACTTTGACCTCAATAGAATATGCTTGTTTTATTTCTTTTGATACTAACAACGATAACAATCTATCAGATATTGTGATAATGTTTTAAAATGTGCTCATCTGAGATGTACTACCATTGAATTTCAAAAGCAAAGTGAAAACAAGATTACATTTGACCTTTACAATTCTGTCTTGACACAAAAGAACAAGCAAAAATGGAATCCTTTTTAATCAGAAGAAAGATGTTTTCTCTACTTTTCTAAATGACTTGGGTAATACAAATATATATAGTCACACACTAGCTACTGAACCTCATAAAAGACCAGTTCGATAACCTTTTTATATGTCAAATCCTCTTCAAAGAAAAGTTATTGATAAAGAAGTGCATTAAATGCTTAACAGCAAGATTATCCGGGGATCTAGCTCCACGTGGCATAGATCAGTTGTGTTGGTAAAGAAACGAGACACCGAGATTTGCCATAGATTACAGAAAATTAAACAAAATTACAAGAATTATCTCATCCTTTGCCCACAATAGAGTATTTGTTTGTTAAGGTAGTTCTTTTCAACCGCGGACATGACTTCAGGATTTAACGAAAGACCGGTGGTGACATTTCACGTTCACGAATTCATAATTTCAAGATTTTAATATTTCATTACTTTTAGAGTGAAATATTGAATTTTGAAATCGTGAATCCATAATTTCACGATTTCTCTTCAATAACCTGAACAAATGAAATAATAAAATCTTGAATTCACGAATTCAAGATTTCACTATAAAAAATGAAATCGTGAATTCATGATTTCATGATTTCATTATTGGCACTGTATTCGCGATTTCATAATTTCATGATTTCTCTTAAAAAACCTGAATAAATGAAATAATGAAATCGTGAATTCATGAATTCACGATTTCATTTTTAAAAAATGAAATCGTGAAATTATGAATTCGTGCATTTCATCTGCACAGTTGTGACGTCACGATGTCAAGTCTTACACGACGCTTGAGTTTGCGCTTAGGGCCTTTTCCGTTCAGAGTAAAGATGGCGAGAGTTACAGGCGTTCCATTTTTTTTTCAAAAGTAAGTACTCTTAATTTAGATTTAAGTTTTATTATTTGATACTATATTTTTCATAATCATGCATAAATGTACATAAAATCTAAAAGGGTATTATTTTTGTTGGGTCGATAAAAAGAGGGGTGGTTTTTTGTGGGGTTTACAAAAGAAAGAAAAAAATGTAATCGGAGCTAGCTCTACGTCTCGAACTTGCATCTATTTTAGGAGGGGGGATGGGGGTTCACACATATTTTTCATAATCCTACCCTATTTTTCACCCTATGGACTGGTGGATCTCTACCAAGATTGTTCAAATCATGAGCCTCGGGGTCAAATCGACCTTGACACAAGGGCCACTTGATTTTACATAGAGCTATAGGGAAATCTTAGAAAAATCTTCTTCTTAAGAATCCCAAGGCGGCCTAGAGTGTACCATCCTCTGCATCATATGCTACAATTTTTCCTGCAAGTGTTGCAGCTTAACATCAATGTCAATAGCACTTAGTCTTTTTGTCAAATCATACATTAAACATTTCTTGACAACTTCAATAACTGCATCTGGAAATTGTGCGCTTCTATGCATGTAAGTTCCTTCAACTGCCATCCTTTTATTATTTTACCAGCTTAATATTATGAGGTTAACTAGTAACGTAACTTGTTAACCACAAAACTAACTAGTTAATTAAGAGGTTTACTAGTTACGTAACTAGTTAACCTCTTAATTAACTAGTTAGTTATATGGTTATCTCTAGGCAGAAATATGGCACCATGTATATCTTAATTGATATTGCGATTTAAATGTTAACGTTTAGATGTATTTGTGTTCATTTTTTATTAAAAAATATTTAATGAAGGGTTTTCAAATCCATTCGGTTTCTGATTGTTTGTGTGACCGGTCTATAAATCGGAATGGTCAACAACTCGGTTTTTAAGGCAACTACTTTGTCTAAAAGCTGTGTTATGAAGGGTAACTTAGAAAATCATCTGAATTACCTGAACTATGATTTATTGTTACAACTGATGAAATTATTTTGACCAGTCAACGACTGGTCTTTGTCTATTGACTTCATTGTTATCTCATAGTTTTAATCATTTAGTTATTGTGTTCTTTGATGTTTGACATGCGGTAGCATGGCATTTGCTAATGCAGCCTTGTTTCAAGATGATTAATATTAAATATCACTAGATATTTATTTGGGATTAGTTTGATCATTGTTATTCTAATTGTTTTCAATTTTACTTTTATGGTAGTAATGATAACAGTATAAATAATAAAAAAATAAAAAATAATAAAAAATAATTACATTTTAGCTTTTTATGTTAACGTCTGTCAGATGTCATGCTGTTTGCTTTGTGTCCACAATAAAATAAAAACCTTTAGATGGATTTTCAATATTTTAATAACGACTAAAAGCCCCTATATGCGTTTGTTGTAGGCCAAAATGTAAAATACCAAAATCTTATCCGATGACATTGCTATGAACAAAAATGAAAAAGAAATCATGGTATTTCACTTCTAAAATAAAAAGAAATATTGCTTAACACCACATCATTCCTGTAACGACTGCTAAGACGTTACAACTAATAATGCCTTTATTATAATAATGTACAAGAATGGATAAAATTTTTACAAAGTGATAGTACTTTTTGTGCGATAGTGATCATGTCTTTCTGATTTCAAAAGCCTGCTTGACTCTACGCTATATACATGTAGCCGGCTATCAAATTTTCATATTAAAGTACTAAAGATACTGATGATAAAGAAACGACGGCGTTTATTAGTTTGAGCTATGTCTAAAAGGATATTTTTTTATATTTGTTGTCAAGAGGTAAAAAAACGATACAGAGTTTTTCGGAAATACATGTAGGGCTTTAATCAAACATTTCATGCAAAACAGGACAATCTTTTCTGAAACTGTAAGCCCTTGATGTCACGGTGCTTATGCTCGGAAAGGAAGCGGAGTCATTTGACTCAAAATAAACGGTAATCATTTTCGAAATTTTCACACATGTTTAAGAATGGAAATATTAGGAGCACGAGTTGAAGCAGACATAAAAATATGTTTCCGTTATATCTTTTTTTTTGTAATTTGGACATGTTCATCAAAATCTGGAATTTTTACGATTACTTCACAGCAGCTGTAACACTTAAGACATTAACAATATTTGTCAGTATGTACAACCGGTGTGTAAAAATGCCATTTTGTGACTCGGATGGAAGTCACTAGAAAATGACATTAACGTTTCTTCTATAAACATTAACGAAAAGAATATGTTTCAGCAAAATGTAACAACCTTATTCTTGTCATATTATAAAACAGGTGTTATTACCTAAGACTATTGACCTCATTATTAATCAATTATTTCAAAGAGCATTTCTTTAAAGATTCGAGGCGATTTTCTTATATTTTTTACGAACATGAAATCAACATAGATGTTTACTTGCATTTCTTACAAAATACAAAATATATTATACAATTGTTATTTCATTCATTATCAGTATCTTGTTACAAGTTGCTTTCTAATAGTGATGTGGTTATACAATGTTCAAGTTTTTAAATAAGTAGTCGACGAAAAATACATTTTAAATGGACATTTTCAGATTAACGTAGGTATTTAAGCTATCAGTGTAACTGACATGACAAATATAATAACAATTGAATCTCCTTATGAATAATTTAATGCTAATGACTCGCCACACTGTATATGTAAAATTCCTAAAGTAAATCGAATCTGTCACATAATTAGCTGCAGAAGTAAGTGTGTTTTTCACTTTTTTTAACTTTACAAATACGAGTGCTGTGTGATTCTTAGGACATCATTTCTCTATATCCAAGTATATGTTTTTCTTCTTTTGCTTTGCAGCAATATTCCCCAGTGAAATAGCGCAAATTTGAACTGAAGGTATCGAAAATGTATGTATGTATGTATGTTTGTGTGTATGTATGTATGTATGTATGTATGTATGTATGTATGTATGTATGTATGTATGTATGTAAATAAGCCTTTAACTGAAGGTTTGAAGATTTGTGAAACATTCAGAAAAAAACAACAACAATTATAAGGTTTTGAATTACACATGTATATGTCTTTATAAATACTAAAAAGAATATTACAAAGTACTTTTATGCTTTATAAACGAATGTATAGTTGCTTTGTTCCCTAAAACTAAATTACGTTACCAACCTTTATGCATGTTATAACTTTTTTTTACAATGAGACAATAAATGTTTGTCAATGATACATAAAACACTTTTTATACATTATTATGATGCAACAATAGTCGTTAATCCAAATGTTTCGAGCACAATATTTTGTTTAGGCATCTATCAAAACTATCAAATATTTTCAAACATGAACTGTATACATGACACCAATAATATAACACTTCGAGTAAATTGTCAAAACGTGCTTAAACGATCATTGGGAAACCAAATCTTTACAATTCAGTTAAAATCTATGATAGTCTTTTTTAATAAGGAAGAAAAGCCAACATGAATATTTTTGATTTGCTAAATTTTGTTTTGCTGTACGTTACGGTAAATAACGTGACCAGGACATGTCCAAAACTGCTAATAAAAGTGTAAGGACAATCTTTGATGAAATTATATTTGATGTCAAAACCAGAAGCGTTCTGCAAGGCTCAAAAGTTTTTTATGACTGCAAGTGACTTTTAGACTTTCAGATATACTCATGTTGTGTGGCTTAACCTATTTTAATTTTTTGTTAAATATTTCGTGGTATTATACCAGAATATTTACTAAATATATTAGATACGATATATAAAAGAGTTACCTCGGTAAACCTGACACATTAGTTTAGTTTAAACTTATTTATTTTAGCTCGACTGTGAAACAAGTTCTTACAACTTATATAAATCACTCTCGAGTCCGCTTCGTGGAACCAACCAGTACTGGTGCCATGTGAGGAATCATGGTCGTGATCCGTTAGGGTTCGAACCCACGATTCCGAGGTTGCGGAACCTTAACCATTAGGCCATCGCTCCCCTGAAATTCTATCGTGATATATGTGTACAACGTTAAAATATAACGTTATTTACAAAAAAAATCTCAGAAATATCTTGTCCTTACAATGGATGGGGAAAAAAATGGGACACACACAAATTCAATCACTACAAATGAAATGGTGACTGAACGTTTCCACCCCCAGTTAAGAGTTGACACTAGACGATTCTACCTCAACCGGTGCATTGTTATAATATTCGGAAAGATGAAACATTTTTCGACAAAGTCATAACAAGACTGAAACCGCTATTTAGTGTGCTTAAAATAGAAACTGTTTTACGAATAAATGAAGTACTTTTACGATGGACAAAAGTTGCCACAAACGCTTACCCTGCACCTAAGTACAAAAGAGCTAAAATATTAAATACATTATAAACATAAACATAAATTATGTATAGATGAAAACTTATATTGTTACATTCGATCAATAAATTGTATGATAGATATATAAAGAATAGCTTCAGCGTTCATCAGTTCCACTTTACCGTTAAAACTTCTCAAATCAAACAAGGTAATAAATTCAGGCAAACAGCCCGACGTGTTTGGTTGCCGCGATTATAATGTTTTACATATGTCTTTATCACCATGGTGAACATTGTGGTGATAACTTTTCTTCTTTTTCAACTCGGGTATGGTAAACAATATCTCAGTTTTTCCTTGAGGACCACCTTCCTTTAAACAAGATTGAATGTCATGCAACTGATGCAAGTTCCACTCTGTCATAAAGTTATGAAGATCACGTGAAATAACTGGCATGAAACAATATAATAAAAATTGTTGATGAAAATTATCTGCATCATTATAAAGAACTGTGCAACGCATATCATTAAATAAATTGATCCAGAAATCCATGCCTTGTCGGCGTAACATTGCCAATAAAGACTCTATCATTTGGTTTGGAGTACTTTTGCCCACTAAAAAGCTTCTTCCTCCTGAATGGGCATCAACAATATCTGTAGCTGACGAACTATTACGTTTTCTGTGCCCCGATCACTACGAATTAAAGTTTGAATAATGGCGCCTTAATTCTCAACGGTTTGTTGAAAATATCTTGCAACTATTTTTGGATCGTTATTTCTTATTCCAACAGACAGCCACAAGATTCGCCTACTATATCCATCAATTGACCATGTATAGCGAATCCGAATGGCTTTATTTTGTCATATCCGTCAATATGCCAAACAAAATAAGGACCTGGACAAGAATGCTGTCGTCGGAGTAATCGCCGTCTCTTCCGCCTTTCCATTCCAGCTGGATCAGCAATCCACATTAATCGAAGAACGGTAAAACGACACATCCTTAGTCCATACTTCAGCCTAAGTCGTTTCCACATTGTTTTGTACCCAATATACTTCCCACTCCGTCAATCATGCTTTCATGGATCAGTCGACGTAAATTTAGAGATTTAAGTAATCTTTTCAAATGTCTTAAACTCAATTTTATTCTATGCACAACTAAAAGAGCACTTTATATTTTTAGTACTTATATCCCATGGTGAAATAGTGGGTTATAACCTGCATTGTAGTTTCATGATTTCTGCGGGTCTTGTGAATGCGCCATAATATCCTTTTACATGGGACAATAGCAGAATCTGCAAAAAAGAAAAAAATATCCTATCAGTGTTTAATTTACTACATTCTTTAATAAAAATTGTAATGCTATTTATGGCCGTATGACAAGGGAGGTCGGTTGAGGGGCTTAACCCATAATAATTTCTGCCTAATGTTTAACGGTAGCGTGCCACGTCCAAAATGAGCTAATTTTTGGCAAAATTTTTGAAAATATAACGTTACATAATGATGAATTATTAAAATCTTAAATTATTGGAACTCTTATGAATATCAAATATACTTTTTTCGTTTTAATCTATAAAATCAGATTTTGGCTCGTTTGCTTATACTTTTCTTCCATTCATTAAATTCAAGCTCCCAGAAACAATAGCCAAGTTTATAATCAGTTTTAAGAAAACAATTTAAAATGAAAATCAGAGAATAACAATAACATTAACTTGACTGTTTTATGATTAAACTGCCAAAATCCATCCCTGTCAAGATGTTATGTTTGAAGATTTTTCAAATTGTAATATCCGACAACAACTAGAAGTATATTGGATATATAATTCAACAATCACATAAAAACAACTTACCATTGCCAAATTGCTAAAACACGTGCCATGATGATATCCTTAAATATGCACAGATTCAAATGAGCTTTTCCATTCAAAAGCGCATGTCATTTCTGACGTCACAGATAGAATTATTGAAATTGTGAAATCGTGAATTCATGAATTCGCGATTTCATTATTTCACGATTTCATTTTAAATAATGAAATCGTGAATTCATGAATTCGCGATTTCATAATTTCACGATTTCTCTTAAAACCAGAATAAATGAAATAATGAAATCGTGAATTCACGAATTCACGATTTCATTTTTGAAAGTGAAATCGTGAAATAATGAAATCGCGAATTCATGAATTCACGATTTCACGATTTCACTTAAAAATATGAAATTGTGAATACGTAAATTCATGAATTCACGATTTCATGATTTCACGATTTCATTATTTCATTTATTAAGGTTTTTAAGAGAAATCGTAAAATAATGAAGTCGCGAATTCATGAATTCACAATTTCACGATTTCACTTAAAAAAATGAAATTGTGAATACGTGATTTCATGAATTCACGATTTCATGATTTCACGATTTCATTATTTCATTTATTCAGGTTTTCAAGAGAAATCATGAAATTATGAAATCGCGAATTCATGAATTCACGATTTGAAAATTCAATATTTCACTATAAAAATAATGAAATATTAAAATCATGAAATTATGAATTCGTTAACGTGAAATGTCACCACCGGTCTTTCGTAGGATTTTGGCAAGTGACAATGGACCCCACAACACGCCATAAAGCTGCATTTATAACCCCTTCAGGTATCTACGAATTCAACAGAATTCCATTTGGTTTGAAGAACGCGCCAATGGGATTCCAAATGCTTATGACAAAGGTTCTAGGGGCTATGAATGGGAAGCAGGCCTTATTCTTTATCGATGATATTCTGGTATTCAGTCAAAGTTTTAATCAACATTTAATGCATTAAGATCTCGTTTTCCAAAAACTCCGGACAGCTAATCTCACTTTAAAATCCGAAACATGTCAGTTTGCATACGGATGAAAGGAAACGGAGTGTTTTCGATAAAGAATGTCTAGCTGTTTTGGAAGGTATTCGGACATATGAACACTATTTAATACAAAGGCAACTTAAAATATACACAGACCACAAGTCGTTAATATGGCTGCACAAAGTCAAAGATACCTCAAGTAGGCTTGGAAGATGGTTGACGGAAATGGAGGCATATTACTTTGAGATCGTGTATAGGAAAGTATCTGCAAATCAGAATGCAGATGCCTTATCTCGTCGTTTATATTCTGATGAGCCAAGTGTCTGTTTCTGAACATTCCGAATCCTTAAAGAAAACCCAACAAGGCCATGGCAAATGTTAATAATACTCAATTGCTAGTTTCACTTGTAAAGTAAAACAATACGAACCTGAAGCTCAAATGAATAATATGGCGGATGGGTCTCTTTCTTTCACAAATATAGAGGAGGGTTGTGAAGAATCAGAAGGAATTGAATTTTTTTAACTGTAATTTAAATCCAGCTATAGCAATAATCCATTTATCTAAAAATGAAGATGGTTGAATAGACAAACTAATGAAGATAATAATCCAAGTTCAAATAATTCTGAAAAAGACTCAGAAACAAAATAACAACAGAAATAAAAACAGAAAGATGATTCTGAAATTAGAAAAATGGAGTGGAAAACAAATAAAATGATGAAAAAGGAAACCGATCAAACCCGTTTTGGAAAAACCTGAAATACGTATTTATCAACAAGAATGTGAAGAAGTTAAATTCATATAAGATATCTAGAGAATGGAGAACATCAAGAGGATACTAAATTGGCTTACAAAGTTGTTAGAGAATCTAACCATCATATGCTACTGGACGGGGTGTTATATCACAACAATGAGTCACGAGGCGAAGGACAACGGACAATTTACTAGATAACTGTGCAAAAACAATTTCGTAAAGATATTCTGGCTAAATATCATGATTGCATTGCTTAAGGTTAGCATCTAGGACAGCAACCTTTGCAGCTTTTAAAAATATAAGTTCTTCTGGCCCAATAATTATCAGGATATGCTAAATCATGATCGTGTATGTGATGTTTGTCAGAGGATTAAAGTTGACAAACACTCAAAAAGTATATCCCTTACCAGCATGTCAATCAATCAAATTTTGAACAGATGGTATATAGATATTCTCGGTCCAAAATCTGAAGGGAGGTTCCAATACATTCTTCAGTAAATGGTGTGAGGCAATACCAAAAATATCGAAGCCAGTTCAGTTGCCAAACACTTGTTTAATAAAGTCATTTCTGTATGGGGCTCCAAAGATTCTTGTTTCAGATAGAGGACGTAATTTTATGTCCTAGTTGGTGAGTGCACTGTGTGCGATATAACACGACATCACACCAGCGCGTATCACCAAGAGACACATTCACGGCTGAATTTCATACTGGAACAGATCCTAAGGGCATACATTGATGATGAGCAAAACAGTTGGCCTTCCATTCTAACAACAGTCATTATGGCAATACGAGGACGTATGTCACCATCAACACAATCCACACAATTATCACCTTTTTACTTGCTTTTTGGAACAGAAATGAACCTGTCCATCGATACTTTTCTCATTCAAAATACATATGGGATTAGATGGAGTATCGTTCTTTGATCAGATGTAAAGGAACCTAGGCGTAGCTAGGCAAAATACCAGAGATAATCTCAAAATACATATCTTAGGAGAAGTCAAAGAAACGGCACGGTGCAGAAACAAAGGAACCAGACTAGGTGATTGGGTTCTTCTGAAGAATATGAATTCAAAAAAAAGGAGTTCAATCCAAACTTATGCCAAAACACGTAGAACCATATCTCATTCAACAATGCGGGCCAAATTTCACTTTTCTATTGATAGACATTAAGACTCAATTGCCATTGAAAGGTTTGGTAAATGCGGCAAGACTAAAACTCTATGTCAAGCCCAAACTGAAACTCTCCAAAGTTATTCCACCTGCTATGGGAACAAATGTTGCATCAACCTGCAGTCTGATACAGTACGTACTATTGATCCTCTTTAGGAGATAGATACAGAAAACAATTGTAAGAAGTTATTTTCAGGCACAATCATCAAAGATGGATTCGTTGATGGAAAGAATCACTATCGATTTGAAGGATCAAGGGATTGGATACATATGGACAATTACAATCTTGACGACATTCAAAATTATCATTATCTTATCAGGAAAGCAAATAAAAAATCTTTGCAGCATGTAATGAAAACTCGAAGTCAAAAAATTGAGATAAAGAACACATTTGGATCAAATGCATAAAATATTTTATACATATTTCTTATATAATCTACTGTTGCTTAAAAAGTTTATATCCTTATTTTTTTACATTTTTGACAGTGTCTTTGCATATAGTAAAATCAAACCTAAAAAACTAACTTTGTTGTCTTACACTTATTAAAGTGTTATAAGATCGATGGCCACCTTCTATACCGGCTGAGCTCCATCTATACTGTGTGTATCCGCATGTTTGAGTATGTTGTTTTGTTACATATATATTAGGTTACTGTTTCATTTTTATAAATATATTAATCCATCTTATTCTGTATCATACGAATCATGAAGAATGAGTCAATATCTTAATATGAAGGTGCCTACTGCCATTAAATCGGAATGTGCGACAAAGTCGTCTGGAAATAAGAAAAAAAATTGTTTTGATTTGTTTTGTCTTAGGGTTTAATCTACAGATTACTATGTAGTTAAAAGGAATATGACATCACTTTAAATTATCATCAAAATAATAGAAATATCAAGTAAGCAGTAAATATAGTCTATATATGGAAGTTAAGTGCAATATGAACCATGATAAAAAAAAATCCAATCTAGATAAGGAATGTTTATTCAACAAATGAAAATCCAAGCGATTGTGAATTATTAAATAAAATATCAAATTCTTAGAAGAAGACAAAATGTTTATTTGTCTTTATAAACATGCTATTTAATAGGTAACGTCACTTTGAAAAAAGGTTTTGGTATAAAAGAACAGATCTTTTAAACTGAAGACCAATAGCATGTTGTTGTAAATATATCAACTTTATATCATTCATATTGACAAAACTTAAATTTTGTGTTTGTTTAAATAGTCATAGTGTATGATTGAATGTGGACTTTATAAATAACATGATTTTACATCTTTGGTGTAACACTATGTCTGTGATTTAAAAGAGAACCCTCGCCACTTATTGATATTTTATAAACGTAACAATCAAAGCTTTTAAAGACAAGTCTTCTTTATGCGTAAAGAGTATAAAAATAGACTTAATTTGCTCTGCAATATGAATATAGAATGTACCTTATATAATTTACCTTTTAGTACCTACCTATGTTTCAAACTCTTGTGCTGACGACAAAATGTAATAACAACCGATGACATTACAGTATCAAGTAATTATTTTAATAAATACATCTGCGGATGTTTTCTAAATTACAATCTCACCATTAAAGTGTGATACTGATATTTCTGCTCAATATTGAGGGGGCGTGGACGGCAGCATACAGTACCATTTCCGTCAAATATGGTACGAAACATTTCAATTCTGTCGTTTTTTGCGGTATTTAGGGATTCTGTTTTTCCCTATTTTAGTTTAAAGGTTTTACTGATTCAATAACGGAACACATTTCAAATCTCGTATTAAAAAGTTCTTTTTAAAAAAATAAGTAAGTCATATTCAAATGAATACATCGTTATGTATATATTTACTACAATGATTTTTTTAATTATTTGTCAATCGCTATGTATGTTACCATTAATGCACCCTGTCGCATATTATAATTATAAATTATAATTCAGCTTTCTTCAATCGCTTTTAACTCTATCACTGTATAAAGCAAATATTTTTGTTAACTTTTCGTATTCGGAAAGTTGGATGTACTGATAAAGGAGTGCAAATTAATAATGTCGGCCACGTCCAAAATGAAATCAGCAATATATATATATATAGCTGAAGAGATAATGCGCATGTTTATAGTTACTCTATATATAGTACTTCAAGGGTTATGTTATAAAATTAGTATATAACATTTTGGAGTATGTGACGTGAGGAAACATATCATAGCTTCTACAAGTGGTACGACCCTTTAAGTTTTACGAAATAATTATTATTAGATAACCAATATCATAATCAATCTTATGGAATAAATGTAAAGCAACATGTCTCTCACAAGAGTATGTTAAATTTTATTTCGGTTCCGGTACAATAAAGGCTTTTGAAAACATAAAATAATACAAGTTAATGTCAAATGTTTTAAACGAAAAGTGTGTTTTTTCAATTTATTCTCTTTCATGATTACAGATAAAATTCTTAATATTCAAAAGTCGATTTTTACATAAAAAAGACCATTATCTTTAAACAGTGTGTTTCATTATATTACATCATTTGAAAAAGATTGGGAAATCGTGTTATATAAGAACCTTACTACGTGCCATTTAATACAGCAAATAAGCACTGTTTTTAATGTATGTATGTATGTATGTATGTATGTATGTATGCATGCGATGTATGCATGCATGCATGCATGCATGTATGTATGTATGTATGTATGTATGTATGTATGTATGTATGTATGTATGTATGTATATTTTATAGTGAACTTAAAATATCTTCTTGATTTTCACTATGTGCATATAGTAAAAATTTAAAATCTCTTCTTGTCTGAAGGTATAAGCCTTAGCTTTGACAAAATTAGCCCCGGCTCGGGGGTCATAGGTTTTCCTTATGTATATAGTAAAAGCATAAAAATAATCATCTTCTCTTAATTGAAGAAGGCTAGAGGTTAGATATTTTGCATGAAACATTGTGTAGTGAACCTCTACAAAGATTATTAAAATTGTAGCTTTGGGGTCAAAATTGGCCCCGCCCCATGGGTCATTCATTTTTACTATGCACCTATAGTAAAAAATTCTTCGTGTCTGAAGGTTCAAGTCTTAGAGCTATGATATTTGGTATATAATATCATCTAAAGGGTCTCTACCAAAGTTGTTTAGATTTTGCCCCGAGTGTCAAAATTGCCCTGCCCAAGAGATGATAGGTTATCCTTTTACATGTATGTACATAGTAAAAACCTTGAAAAATTTCTCTGAATTGACAAGAGGATGGCTAGAGGTTTAGATATTAGGCATGAAACATTGCGTAGTGAACCTTTACGGAGATTGTCCAAGTTATAGTTTTAGGGTCAAAATTGGTCCCACTGGGGGTCATTGATTTTCATCATGTTCTTATAGTAAAAACTTAAAAGATATTCTTGTCTGAAGGTACAAGGCTTAGAGCTTTAAATCATTAGATTTAATCACAAACATTGACATGTGCTCTTTTGTTAACTGATAGGTTGTGGTGAACTTGTTATTATATCCACTAAGCTGATAATGATAATTAAATAGGTTGTTCAATTGTATAGAAACAAAAAAAAATCTGTTCTGTTCCTACACTACTATTCAGTGTTGTATGAATGCGGTGGCATAGCATTTTTCACAAATGCAATCTTGTTTATGAATAGAATATTCAACTCGTTTAGATTTTATAAGTGCTTTATTTTGTTTTGCTTTTAAAATAAATAAAAAGAGGTTTAGTTACCATTTTCTTATCAAGGTTTCCTATTACATAACGGTTCGCAATGGCATCAAGATCTGATGCATTGTCGACTAGGTTTAGGCCACCTACAGAAGACTATGTACTCGATAATCTTCTCGTCGACCTCTCAAAGGCAATAACAAGAGAGGAACTGGTTGATCTCAAACAACGATTTAAACGTAAGTAATTTTAGTCGATGAAGTCATTATTCTTACATTGATTTCACATAATAATATTTTAAATACTCAAGTGTTCGTAATCGTATTAAATACGATATAGCCTTTTAGCTGCGATACAATTTAATATATTTTCCAATTTGAATTGTGGTCCCCACCAGTGACACATATTGTCTATTGACAATGCAAAATGCAAGTCACGGGGTTTAAGTCAATGACACAGCTTTGTATATTTAAAAAGTGTGTCCGTGTCAATTGGACACACGGTTTGAGTGCTACAGTGAAACGATCTTACTTAGCAGGTGTGTGTCGTGATGACCAATTTAAGCATACAGGACACGCATATACCGGGTCACTGCTTTTTTGTTGTTGTTGTTAATTTGGCGGGTGGGGTTTTTTTTTGGGTTGTTCTTAAGCTTGTTTTTGTTTTGTTGTTGTTTGTTGTTGTTGTTGTTGTTGTGCATCAATTTTACAATATATTTCATTAAATGCACATATTGCCTAAGAAACGAATACATTGTTTATTCTTTAAAAAGGAAAAATGTAAGGTTTACAAAAAAATGGTTTTAGCGTATGTTAGATGCCACCACTCACCTCAAGTAAATAAAGCGGAATTTGAAATTATTTGTTTGTTATAAAGGTAGAACAATGTAAACATAATAGTATTTTGATTAACAAAAAAAACTATATCACTTTAAGTGCATCGATTGCCAAAAGCCATCAGGAGCAAAAGATGACAAGGATAATTGGCTTATAAAGAGTTTTTTAAAACTATGATAAGACGTCAAAAATAAAAACCCTTTGAAAAAATAAGAGCTTTACTGAGTAATAATGAGCCTTTAATGAACTCAATAAAACAAGTCTTCGGTTTGAAACGTCTTGTGTTTTCATTGTTCATATTGTTTTTCATTGTTCATATTAACACACATTTAAAGAAAAGTTTGCATGATTCTGTTGAATAAAAGGAAAAACAATAAATACAAAATTATCAAAGAAATGAAGCAACAATGTTTTAGATCATTTTTTCATATCAGATGTGCAACAACTTCAAGGTGTAGACTCTCCAAGAAAGTTGTTTGACTGTCTAAAAAAGGGGAGGTTTATTGGTCAATACAACATCTTATATATCCAGCAAATCGTTCGTGTTCTGGAAAGAGAAGATCTTGTCGGAATATTGAATAAATATGTGGAAGTGTTGGGGGAGGATAAAGTTCTTCATTTTATTGAAAAATCGAAAGAAACTGGTATAACAACTTTGAATTACTTGATCAATGACTTTGAACATACTCGTAGGACAATTTCGATTTTTGAATTTCATTCAATGCATTTGACATTTTTACCAGTACTAAAGATATCAAATAATTTAGATCTATTTTCTGACTTATTTTTCCTCTGTTATGTGGACAAAAATTTAACAAAATCTGATCAACCCTTCTATTTCAGTAAACGGCTATAGTCAGATCGAGTTTCATATCAAAGGTCACGGGATTTCAGATCCAACAGAAATTGAAACATTTCGGATAGAAGTATCTAGGTTACTGCTTTGTCCTCTCCATGAAGTCATTATTAATTACATACAAGCAACGTATAGCACCGTCTTAACAATCATGATTCCAACAATGTATGCAACGTTCCTCATAAAACAATTGGAAAAACACAGTCATCGCATCATTAGCTCATTTGTGGCAATAAACGTGGACACAATCACCGTCAATACCAATAAGTTTGAGCTTCTGATCGAAGGTGTGTGTATAAATATAAACTAAATAACTATTATCTACAGTATCTTTTCCCTCTCTCTCTCTCTCTTAAGAGAAAAACGTTTAATTCCCCGTGATAAGTATTAGGGGGGCTGGGTCATCCCCCTAATACAATGCATAATTTGTATGTATGTTCAAAAAGTTTGATATAAATTTTTCTATCAATGATCAAGATTTTGTAAAATTATTTTGTCATGTTTTTACAATAAAGGCAATAATTTATATCAAAACTGCGTTAAAACTAATAATTCCATACTTTGACTGTTTTTCATTACTCAACAGATTTATAAAATATTTATATCAACATAGATCTATACTAGTATTATTTTAAATTCATGAACTAAATTTGAATAATGTATTTTCCATTATCAATTGATATATTAATAGTAAATAAAGAAATAAGTCAAAGAACGGTTCCAAATTATAAAAATAAAAAAAATAGCTCTAAGTATATGTATTATAACAAGCGACAAAAGAACAATTCATAAAGGCTAAGTGGTTTGTATTTGTTTTTGTTTTTTTAGGAAAAATCTATAAAGCCAAGAAAGAAAGTCGTGCACATGGACCAATTCAACTTGCTGAACAGGACTGTGCACCTAGGCGAAATGGTAACAAGCAGCAAACAACAAATGCGCAGGCACTACTTAAAAATGAAAGAAAGAGGTCTATTATTGAAACAAGAAGTCATGCAAAACATGCAAAACAAGCAAAACAATTGTCTCCACCCAGAAATGTTTTAGTAACTATTATACTGTTTACTACCGACAGAACAAAACTAAGCAACAACAAGTACTTTATAAAAGATACTTCGTTATGATCCTTGTTTCATATTTTAAGTCATTTTAAGACGGAATAGATTGGTTGTTCTTAATCAAGTCTCTAGAGAAACTCCCTCTTAATCACATCATTCAGGTGTTCTCTGTAAATTTAACAGGAAAACAAACTGATTTACGAAATATAAGACACAGTAGATCTAGATATATACTCGATCGCTAGAAAACTTGCCCCCTTTTCCTTTCCACTTAAAAAATTTTTTTTTCCTTTTTAAATAATTTTGGTAAAGAAATTTCTT
>NW_026854682.1:0-114225 GCF_026571515.1 Ruditapes philippinarum | reverse complement strand
GTTTCAGCACTGAAACACTTAAACATTCATTTACTATGCACTGTTGAAAGGACTGCATACACGAGCAACAGGCAAAAATTACTTTTAATAAAAACAGTATTTGAATTGTTTTCATTACAATTTTTATATATATATAACCCATCCCGTACTGAGGTTATACATATAGATCTACCATCTTAGACATAATGCAGTGTGTAAGATAACATAAATAAGCATTGATAACATTAAGGACGTCTTCAAATGTTAAGATATTAAATTAAACTGTACAGTAAGCAATAGCACGGCTTTAATTTCATATGATATTTATTAAATTAAAGCCTTGGTAATAGATAACCTTGTATGTTCCCAATTTCAAACCTTTTTAAAACGATGTACCACATGTATTTATTGTCATTACATTAAGGACACTACCAGTCGTATATAGTACTAGCTAGTAGGCCAGTAAAGTTTTGACTGGTCATGTATAAATATAAGCCTAACAAATTATTTGTGCGCTTTAGGGCTTTTTATTATATAGATGATGGTCGTCCTTCTTTTAAAAACAGACATCTATGAAAAATCAGATTATAAAATCGGTCGGTCTTGCAGTCGAAATATTGAGACTAATGCTGATCTACATACCTTGCTTTAATTATCAGTAGGCCTACACGGTACGTAAACACACATTAGTTGTATTTTAATCCCATGTATTATAATACATTATGCATACAGCTAGATCATTATCTAGGCTACACTACATGACTTTAAAATGGTAAAATTACTTGCACATAACCTCGTTAAACATTAATAAATCTTTTTTTTCCTCGAGTTGTCGAACATGTACGAAATGAAGGTTGAACACTGCTAAATATTAACACTATTTTCGGTCATAAAATATTGTAGATCTATGTCCTAGATTAAACCTATCTTGGACTAGATTCTACACTTTTCATACCCAGATTACTTGAAACGTCAACAGTATTCACGTCAATAAGAGCAAAAACGTACATTACACTGATTACAGTCATCCTTAAAAATATCTATATCTTTAGATATTAAAATATCTGAGTTAAAACTGACAAGTCTGTTCGTTCATTGGTCATAATGAATATCCATCTATCCGGAGACAGGTGTTACCCTATAGGCAGTGATCCATATTTACGGCTAAGGTGCTTAAATTCGAAAAACCAAAGTAACCCCTCCTTACTGGTTCTCCCCATGGAAAAAATGAAATCTGCATGCTTTTAAGTGGTGACTTCTGGTTAATTCTAAGTGCATATTTAAAAAAAAACAAGGTGTTTTAAATTTTAGTCGTTCACTGAAGAAGAAAAAAACACACAAAAAACAACAACAACAAACAGCAACAACAAACATACAACGGAGCTTTCTAATGTATTTCCCGTACACTATTTTTAATTCAAGTTTCTACATTTTCACAGGACTTTAGTCTTCAACAGTCTTCAAATGCTAATCTTTCTTTGAATACCAAATGATGGATTCTGGTGCATTTTCGGGTGTACATTTTATGACACACGTTTTCCAGAAAATTTCAAATATGTTTCACAGACAAGGGTAATGGTTCTTCCCATGAATTTGTGGTAGGGGGGATAACGTGGTTATAATATTTATGATTAAATTTATGTATTTATTTATTTATTTTTGCAAAACGTGAAGAAAAAAAATATAAAGTGTTTTTCGGGGGAAAACTGTATGAATTCAAAGAATTTTTCAGAAGGGAAGAGACTTTTTTTGCAAATGGTCCCTGCTATGAAAAAGAATTAAAAGCCCTGAAAATACATGTATAATATAAATCCTTTCCTTGAAAACGATTATTTTAAATGCTTTATAGACAAAATCTGGCTATACACTGAATATTATCGCTGAAAATGTCTGCATGACCCCATCTTTATACAGTCTACTGTATCACAGTCTGTACGACCCGTAAAAACTGTTTGCTATGAACCGCGATAAATAGTCGGCTAAAAAAGGAAACCAGGTTTCATTTGGAACACATTCTTCTGAAATTTAGAAAATTATATATGTTGTAATTAGTATATATAATTGTATTGCAGTAGAGGGAGAAATTTATAATCATTTGAACTACTCAGATGCACTGACTTGTACGTTCTATCAGTAAATATGACTTACATGTAAGTACTATATTGACATTTTAATTCAATTGAAGGGCTCTTTTCTTACCTAAAAAGAATACAGTAGCTGAACTCTTCCGATTATTTACATGGCCAAAGGTATGCACATACGGGCGTGGACTTTGTGTCTACAATTTGACGGCCTTTGTGAGGCTATCATCTTAGATACCAGAGTCTACCATCTTGATATTTATCATATCATATTACTTATATATATATTGTGTTAAGACTTCCGCTAGACAAAAGTTCTGTATAGTGTTTTAGATAAAATTACTGTATATAACTTAATTAAATTTGACCTAAAATAAAAAAAAATGGAGATAAGGATCAAAGTGCTTGCAATGTCAAATACTTATGTAACAGAATATAGTTCCGTGGATATTCTTACTTTGGTGGCTGTTTCGAACGTTAATTTTTGTTGATTGCCAACGGTGTTTATATTAGAAATGATACTGCCTTCTACACATAATTTACCTTTATTCAATTTGACATTATGATCATTTTTTTTGCTGTCAAGTTGAGTTGAAGAAGTAATTTAACCCAAAAGATTGACTATTATAATCGTGAATGATCAATAATTGACAATGATGAAAAATATTTTTGATACATATGGTTGACTAAAATTGTCACCTTAAACCAAATTGGGAAAAAAATATGACGTCTAAATAAGTAATAGAAAGAGCACCGAAACACGAGGCTATCTGATTTGTACGAGGGGCGTAGCCCCCCGAGTATAAATCAGATTGCCGAGTGTTTTGGTGTTCTTTCTCGTTTGTATCATAGTCAAACATAAAAACACGTCCCTTGTTTCACAATATGAAACCCCAGAAAAAAAGTAACCAATGAACGAGCATCTGAATATCATATTTCTGTAGCGTTTCGCTTCTCTGCCGTCACAATTAGTAAACCCCAGCAAAAATGAACCAATCAATGGGCGTGCTCAGGAGTGCGGGTAACTAATACCTGCACTTCAGTTAACACACTGTGCATGTATATGTATACGATTTAACTCTGGCGCATTTTCAACAGAAAGGTCCCCAATCTATGATACAACATAATTTAGTAGCATACAACCTCAAACGGTACGGTAGGTAACGGACAGAAAACATGTTTGTGTCCTGATTGTCACGTGATCTACAAAATGGAGGATCAAAGAAACTTCCTGGTTTGTGTTGCTACCATTTTGTAAGTATTTTCGAAGTGTTACGAATAAGACTTAATATAAAATGGTAGGGATCAATTTGGGAATAAATTGATAACCCCTAAGGGGTGTTGTCATAGCCATAGAGTGGATCTGTGAACAATATTTCTACTTGGATCAGTAGCTAATGAACAATGTTCTGGCACATTTTTAATTTTATCATATTAACTGTTTCATAAATATAAATGCCAGTGACGGGTACTTTGTGTAAGTAATACCTTAAAATCTACTTGAAAACAACAAATTGTCCATCCATCCATCCATCCTCTATCCATCTAATACTGTATTTGTATTTGTGAGAGTTGAAATAAAAAGGTGAAGAGAACACTAACAAAGTTTGCACTCTTACCCTATGCTACGACCGGATGTAAACAATACGTTCGCACAGGGCATGCGCGGTGGTTAAATCCCATCCATTTTATTCGATTAAATTCTAGAACAACCTCTACTTTCGGTTTCAATTTTGCTGACAAGGAACAGTTTGAGTCAACGTAAGTGTTAATTTTAATTGCAATGTCCAAAACTTTGCACTACACAGCGTAATTTTCATTACATATCCGGTATTATCACCGTCATGGTAGTTTTTATTCCACTCGGTCAAAATGAAGGTACACATTTACATGTAAACAAACAGATTTAACTTCTCAGACAATTTAAATAAGGAATGGACACACGGTAAACTCTGTTGCAACGTAAAGTATATTCATAAATCTGTTTGAGAAAAATTGTCTCCGTGTTCAAATAAATTTCAAAAACGGGGAAAAAAAGCAGTCTTTTACCGATACCCTGCAACAAAACCTTATTATTCTGACGAATTAAATTGACTTTATAACGCTCGTATACAATTATTTATTGATCGATTTTCATTATATTTATTTTGCAATACCTATCATTCAATATGCAATCAAACAAAACCAAGTTTTCATACATTCAAGGAAATTGTAAGTTAGGACGAGCTTTCAAAACGAACAGGTAGCAATTCCCAACACGCTTATCGAAACACCAACATGGCGGCTCATTTGCATAATTTATTCATAAACGCAGGAGCATAGAACTTTGTTAGTGGAGAAAGTATACAGCTAAAACAGATAAAAACAATATTTTCATTTCAAACACAGCGGTGAAGAGTGGTCACTCCCTGTTTAAACTGGTCCAGGGTAGGGACCTGCGCAAGATACAAGAAACTTTTTTTTTAAGTCTGTTTACATATTACAAGAAGCATTAGCTAATAAGCTATTAACCTACAATAACATAAAATTTATGATAGAACTGAAGCTGCATGAAAAAGATAAATCAAATGCACATAAAGGGTACCAAAGAATGTAAACTAAAATTAAGTTGCATACACAGCCTTTGGTGGTAAAATAAAGTTCAGATGGCAGTGAGTTCCAGAGGACTATAGTAGTCCAACTAATTGTACTGCGCGACGAGATATTGTGCTATTTAAAAAGCGAGATTCTGCCCCAGAATGAAAATATCTCAGAATCAAGCTTTGGCACGTCAATATATTTTGACTAAGGACTATAGTTGCTGGAAAAAAAGAATATTTGTAGTAGTTACATGGAGTGGGAATCTGCCTGAAAGGAAGAGGGTGTGAGTGTTGGGTGAGACAGAGGGAGGGCTGAACATACAGGGGTATGGGCACTGCAACCAGTCCATGCACAATCTTGTAAAACATAAGGAGTCTTGCATCAGTTCTGCTATTTTCCAGGGAACGCCAACCTAACTTATTCTCTAACATAAGGGAGACACTGCTGTATGTAGATTTAATATCCTCTGCGCTGGACCATTTCAACTTTGTGGATGTTCTGCTGAGTGTAAGGACACCAGACAGAACTGGGATATTCAAGCTTGGGTCTAACCAGCAATTTTTATGCAAATTCCCTTAGACATGAATTTTTAGAAGGGATATTTCTTTTAAGAAAGTTTAGAGTTTTACTAGCCTTAGAAGAAACCTGACTGACATGTTTGTTCCAATTTAGATCAGAGGAGGAAGTGACACCCAGGTACATTGCGTCTTTGACATTTTTTAGGACTTGGCCATAGAGTGAATATACTGTCTTGAATGGGTGTTTTGACTTGGTGATATTTAGCACCGTACACCAGAGACATAGATATCTATGTCTCTGCGTACACTTAAAGGGGTTGAACTCCATGGCCCATTTGCTTTTCCTTAGCTGTAACCTGTCAAGGTCTTGTTGTGAGATCTTTTCTTGGGAATTGTTATTGACAGCTATATAAATAGCAGTGTCATTGGCAAATAACCAGACCTGTTAGTCCAAATAAATAGCCGTGGAAAAAGTTATTCAACATTTTATATTTATCATTGTGACATCTTTCATTTGTATTATCAATGCTTATTTCAATGTCTAAAGAGATTGTATCAGAAAGACATAGCATAAATCAAATTTATAAAAGTGAAGAATTTTTCATCACCAAACAGTTTCAAAATCACTTCTATATGGGTTGGAACACTGATTTAACTTTCCGTTATCGGAATAATTATAACCCTGTTGATAATGATACATTGTGTTGTCCAACTTGAGTAGAAATGGCACTGATAATTTCACTGATAGGTATAGAAATCTTTGTTTTTTTGTTTGATTTCCTTTTAAATAATAATTTACACTTGGACTATATAGCCATTTCCTGTTAAACATTAAAAAATACAGTAACAAATAACAAAAATTACTTAATGAACCATATGTAAATTAACTTCACATTCTGTTGATTTTTAGCTCAATTATTTGAAACCTATTTCTTTCATACAAATATATTTAAAAAAATCAAAACAATAGATTATTGCAGGAGATGATATATTACACACTTAAGATGGAAATTTTGAAGTTTTAAGGGAAGTTTTGTGTGAGATTAAGGAAATAGAGGGTATGTGGCTTATCTGAGTTACCACATGAGAATTAAAAAAAGAACTTGTTTTATATGCCATTGTTATTTTTTTACAGGATAAATCCAGTTGATGACATTGGTATGGAATGAGGAGCATATATACTTAAAGAGTTTTTTGTTACACAAGTAGTACAAATGTTTTCTGGTCTCAGTCTTACAAAATAAACAACAATGTCTGATGTTGAAGATGACATTTATTTTGATGCAATATCAACTGGAGCCAAGGCTAATGAAAAGAAAAGTGAGCAGAAGATGGATGCTATTGACAGTCCTGTTGCTCCATCAGAGGACTCAGGTTTAGAGGGTAAAGATTCTGAACAAATATTAACTAGAAGAGACACTGAAGGACAGCATACTGGACCAGAAAATGTATCAGATTTTAATGGTATGATAACAGTGTACCAAAAGTCATCAGGTACAGTTAATGAAAACAACACATCGTCAGATTACAATGTAAGAGGTGCTGGTAAAGTAAATGCAGGCCAGGGGCGAGTCTCACAGCTTGCAAGTAAATTCATGAGACAGGGTTCTGATAATACAAGTGATTCATCTACAAGTGATGCCAATATGGTTCTTCAAAAGATACATAAGCTTAATCTACCAAATCTTAATCTGCCAACAAATAATATGAGCAGTGACACTAATAAAAGGGCATTTAATGTCAAACATCCTGATGATGGAAATTTTTCATCAGTATATTCATTTGCTCAACCATTTCCAGACAAAACATCTGAGTCAAGTGGTTTCACAGAAATACCAACTTTTGAAGGTCAAGGTCATACTTTTGAAGGTCAAGGTCATACTTTTGAAGGTCAAGGTCAAATTGCTCATGTAGGAGGTCATAATCCTGATGGTTCATTTATAGACAGTGTTGGTTATAGTCATCCCAATAAATGTGGTAAAAATGAACAAACTGTCGTTAAATCAGTTAAATCCTGTGATACAAATATTGATGATCAAGCGTTAATTTTGCACGAGGGTGAATCTTCTGATGCCCATCTTATTCCAGACTTTCAGAGACACTCTCCAGTAAAGTCACATTCTATGCCTGATACTACAGCACAAGCAGAGAATGTTGAAAATGTGTTCGAAAATAACTTTGAAAACGTTGAAGAAGACAATTTATATGATTCCGTTCATAACTCATTAGACAACAGAAATCGTCCTATCAGTGGTGATTTTGAAGTTATTAATCATGAACATGTAGCCATTTCTAAACCTCAGCCTAACACGAGTGCAGTTCCAAAAAAGATGAAGTCAAGCCATGGAAGAACTGCAGAAAGGAAGAAAATGAAACAGCTTTCTGAAGATGTGCAGTACGAGTGGAAACGTCAGGTTGCAAAGAAAAAATCACAGGCATTGAAGAGACCATCAAAAAAAGGTAAATAATTTTACTTTATAAAATAATTTATTCATCACTTCAATTATCTTTTTATCCCCCCGGGCATATAGTAATTGAACCGTCCGTACGTCTCTCCGTCCGTCTGTCCGTACGAGGTTAACTTAGAACGGCAAGTTGGATTTTTCTTAAGTTCTATCTGTACCAATGGCTTCATAATTTACACACTTACTAATCCATACAAAGTATATGATTTGGGCAAGTTACATAACTATGGCTTCCATTTGCACCAAGTTATGGCCCTTTTCAGCACTTAGAAAATGAATAATGGTTAACCTAAAACCGGCAAGTTGGAAATATCTTATGTTCTATCTGAACTAATGGCTTAATAATTTTCACACTTACTTATCAATACAATGTACATGATAATGCCAAGTTATATAAATGTGCCATCCATTTTCCCAGTAATTTCCCTTTTCATCACTTTGAAAATAGGGCCTTGTATGGTTAACCTACTCTAAAAGTTGGATTTATAAAAAAATGATATCTTTCATATTTGGTAGGTGGATACCTTTAACGGTCCTCTAATTTTTTGTGGCGTTAGGCGTCATTAGTTCAAGGTCACTTGTGTAAAAAGATAAATCTTAACATTTCTGCTCATACAGCCTCTATTTTTAAGTTAATGTCTGTCATGTTTATAATAGTCATACCAAGGGAGGTCCTGTTCCTTTTCCTTTAGTAAGGGGCCATTTGGGTCAAGGTCACCAATGTCATAAATAGATTTTTTAAAAATATTGTTACTGACAAGAATCTGAGCCGGGGGCATTTGTGTTTAACAAACACGTTCTTGTTTTATCTTTATGCTTATAAGGATCAGGGCAATATTCTATAGAAACCCATGCCTTTTCCAATGTCACCATGGGTCAATGGCAAATATGCTTATGTTTTCCTACTCTGTAAGTAGCTGACCTGAAATTTTACACAAAAGTTATAGGTCAAGACCTTTATGAAATGTTACACAAATGTAGAAAATATGTCCAGTCCCATCATGTGGTGTCCCTTTAACTACTTTCATATGATATAAAATGTAATACATTATTTGATGCCATAGTATAAATGGTCCTACATGTACAATATTTTGTTTAAGTGGCCAAAAATAAGAGTGGGAAGATACATGACTGTATAATATCAAAACTTCACAAATCTTGCTGATTGTAGTGTTTCAAGGGGGCACTTTGTTAAAGTGACATTCTTTTAACGAGTAGTTTGTATGTTGAAAACTTCCGCTTCCCAGTAAGAAAGTTTCCTATGAATTTTATAGATGTATTGTCTTAAGATAGCCAATGGAAATGAACAATTATTGACCTTGTTTTATCTCCTCTTAAGTTAAATGCCTACATTGTATTTTCATTATATGTTTGAAGGACATTTTCCTGTTACAAGTGTTATACTTATTAGACTGATAAAAAATTGCTTGTTTAATAGATATTTTTGATTTGAATATCCTGAAGGCATTTTTTATCTGACTGAGTGACTCACTGACTGACTTAATACTGTTATGCTGATTGACCAATTCACTGACTGACATGACTGGCTGATTATTAGACTGACTGCCTGATTTACTGACTGACACACTGACCGATTCACTGACTGACCAATTCACTGACTGACCAATTCACTGACTGACCAATTCACTGACTGACCAATTCACTGACTTACCGATTCACTGACTGACCAATTCACTGACTGACAGATTCACTGACTGAATATTCACAGACTGACCGATTCACCGACTGACATATTCACTGACTGACCGATTCACAGACTCACCAATTCATCTACTGACCGATTCAAAGACTCACCGATTCACTGACTGACCAATTCACAGACTGACTTATTCACTGACTGAACGATTCACTGACTGACCGATTCACTGACTGACCAACTGCCTGAAAGATTCATTGACTGACTGACTGACTCAGACTGCTCACTCTCTCTCAGGACTCCCACTTGAGCAGTGAACTTGGCTACACATTCACTCATTATATAGCAACTCACTCATTTCAACTTGCGTATCATATCAGTTGTAGCATGACATGTATATTTATTATTATGCAGCGTCATGGTTACATTTAATGTGTATAATCATGTCAGATATAATCTTTTGATACCAGTTATGAATAAAAGCACATGCTACTTTCATGATTAAAAACTGCATTTGTTATTCGATGCATTATAAATAATTTTGTTGTGTTTTAATGGTGTTGTTGTTGATGATTTTTTATTCAGAAAAACAAATGTAATATATAAATGATGGTTAATGATTAAATTGTTTTCCTAATGATGATGATGATGATGATAGTTAAGATGATGATGATGATGGTAATGATGATGATGATGATGATAGTTAAGATGATGATGATGTTGATGAAGATGATGATGATGTTGATGATGATGATAGTTAAGATGATGATGGAGATGATGGTGATGGAGATGATGAAGATGATGATGATGATGATGATGATGATAGTTAAGATGATGATGGAGATGATGGTGATGATGATGATGATGATGATGATGATGATGATGATGATAGTTAAGATGATGATGATGGAGATGATGAAGATGATGATGATGTTGATGATGATGGTAGTGATTATTTCAGATGAAAAAGATGATTTAGCAGCATCACGGTGCACTTTTATTGATATTTTCCATCCTTACTATGTTATCTTTTCACATGAATTGATGCTTATGTAACAACTCGCATACAATAATGCAACAGGTTTTATTCTTATCTGTTGATAGAAATGATATTTGAGCCGCGTCACAACAAAACCAACATAGTGTGTTTGCGACAAGCATGGATCTAGACCAGCCTGAGCATCCGCGCAGTCTGATCAGGATCCATGCTGTTCGCTTACAAACCCTATTACAAGTAGAGAAACTGATAGCGAACAGCATGGATCCTGATCAGACTGCGCGGAGGCGCAGGCTGGTCTAGATCCATGCTGGTCGCAAACCCATTATGTTAGTTTTGTCATGACACGGCTCATTTGTAACATAACATAAGACCTTCGTGGTCAATTCCTACGCATCAAAACCTGAAACTGGTCTTACTATCATTATAGCCGATATATAAAACACTACTGAAACGGATATTATTACTTCAGCAAAATTATGTCATTCACCATTATTTAATTTGTTCAAATTGATTTACATGTAAACAAAAGTGCACAGTTAATTTAGCAAAACTGTTATTGAGTTAAATTAGGAATGATTTAATGTACTGGGGCAAACTTAGAATGGCATAGAAATTTATCATACATTACATAGTGATTAAAAAATAATGCAAATTTGAAGTCATAGACATGACTTTGTATATATGAAATATATTAACAAAGTTGAAGGTAATTTATGATAAATCATACTGCAGGACTTTACATTACACAATGTAAATACATATAGGCTCTGGCTCTCAGATCGGCCAATCTAATAGGTCGAATTAATAGAACAACTGGGGATATAGAACTTAAATAGGCTGTAGTTAATGTTATAATACAGTGTTGCGTATGTTTTTGGTGTTTTGATAACAAAAGAGAAGAAAATAACAATGGACTGAAGGGATCTATAGTTATAGGCTATAGTTGAAGTTATATTATGTGCAGGATGATTGTTGTTGTTGTTGTTTTTGATGAGATCAATATATAAATTTTCTGAGTGACAGAGTATTATACCACGTAAGGAAGTTTAAGCATGAAGATTTACAGGAGAGTTTCATATGATAATAATAAAGGTACCGTATTGTATACAGTAACATATATCAATACATTTTATGTTTAATACACAAAGAGTAGGTAGGTAAAAAAATTGGCAAATATTGAGATGTTTAAAAATTGATCAAATTGTGTTTGAATTTATGTTTCAAAGTTTGAATTATTTATAACATAGTATGGATTGGAGGTACATTTTACAGGTATATTTGTCAATTTAATGAGAGTTGCTTATCAATGTCACTATTTTTTTTTTCAAATGCCTAGCTATATGAATACATGTTGTTTTTTTTTAATAAGAAAATTGGGAAATTAAAGGAGATAAAAGAAAATTTAATGTATTGTAAAATTCCTGTTAAATGTCCGTGGGGGGTGTAACATTTTCCAAATTAGGGGGGGGGGGGGGGATGCGTTTATTAAAACACAGTTTTTCCTAAATCAAAAAATCACACAGACACTTGGGGTTTGGAGCTCAAAACGCCTTTAAAATCCAAATAAAATGCATATTTGTCAATCCCAGGACATGTTCTGATCATATATATCAAAAAAACTTAATATAAGCCGTTTTGAAAAAAAATCATATTTCAACAACTATAATAATACTATAGTTGTTGAAATATGATTTTTTTTCAAAATGGCTTATATTAAGTTTTTTTGATATATATGATCAGTACATGTCCTGGGATTGACAAATATATGCATTTTATTTGGATTTTAAAGGCGTTTTGAGCTCCAAACCCCAAGTGTCTGTGAAAAATCATTGTAAATATGTTTGGTGTTATAAACAAGATTTTGTAATATTGTAAAATAGTGTTAAAGTTTAAAAGGTAATATGATACATTATTTTGTTTACTTTAAAATAAAATGGGATTGACTGAAGTATAATTGTATAAAATTATGGAGATGATTTTTTCCTGCCTGATTTAGGCATTTAATAGGAATTTTACGGTATTATAATTTCAATACAAAATTACCTTGATATGTTAGATTTGACAAAAAGGTGAATATCATTCTATAAAAAACATAGATAGTTTGGAGTATGGTAAAATTATAAGTTTTCACAACCCTTAATTGCATTTTGACATTTTTGAAAGGTTATGAAAGTTATGCCCCAGTATAGTATTATACTGTCTTATCCATAAACTTACAAAACAATGGAATGTGGAGACACATTTCTAGTTTACAAAGAAAATGTTTTGTTATATAAGAATGAAATAACTTTAATATCTGCAGTAACTAATATGACAGGAACAGTCATGATAACCTTGGAATAAGTTAGCATGTTTATTAAAAACCTACTTAAGTTTCGGGTATGCAACTTTTTCAATATCATTATAGGTATTGAAAATTGAAAAATTAAAAACTGTATTATTATAATTTAAGATCACATATAAGTATCATTCAATTTTAAAAATGAGTGGGGCAGTCTTATTATTATTTAAGTAGTTTTTTTTTTAGGTTGAACTGACCTTGACCTTAAGATGAAATGACCTTGACCTTCAAGGTCAAATTATTGAAAATTTGGTTAAATTGTCATAATTTTGTTATTTTTGTAAGGATTTGATTTATACTTGGACAAAACAAGACTGGCTACCAATTAACATATTTAATAATTTAGATATGTCCTTGACCTTTGAAATTGATCTTGACTGTCAAGGTCAAATTTATGAAATTATCTTGTTGGTTTATTTTTTATTTTTTTATAACTGGTTATAACTTTGTTATTTATGAATGGATTAACTTCATATTAAGACACAACATCTGTTAGGTCAGGACTTTCATGTATATCAAACTTAAATTGACCTTGACTCATGACCTTGACATTGAAGGTCAAACTATTTAATTTTCACTGATTATCAGCAAAAATGACTGTAACTTGGTAAATTAATTAAATCAATATATTATTTTAATACTTGGACAAAACCTTTTGGACAAGACCTTCTAAAAGGTTGACTTGACCTTGAGCTTTAAATGACCTTGATTGTCAAGGTCAAAGTATTGAATTTTTGTTAATTGTCATAATTTTGTTATTTATGTAGGGATTTGATTGATACATGGACAAAACAAAACTTAATTGTGACCAAACAGACATATGGAATAACTAAGATATGACCTTGACCTTTAAATAACTTTGACCATCAAATGATTGAATTTTGATTATATTTGTTTGACTAGACAGACCTATTAAAATAAAAAAATAAAAACTTGAATTTTCTTTTTAAAGATTTTTTTAAACTGTTTATTTGCTTGCTGTTAGAAAAAGTAAAAAAGTTGAGTGTTACCCTGGCCTGGCAGTGGCTCTTGTTATACTTATCATTGGCACTTTTCATTATTTTGAAATATATTACTAATTTAGCTCAACTTGACAGTAAAAACATGAGCATAATGTCACTTTCACTAGCTTAAATCTTGGTTAAATATGCAGCTTCATACAGCAGACAGGATTATGTGTGATAATATAACAATGTGCAATGAAAATGTCAAAGATAATGAAGGAAATATGTTTGTAAATACAAGTCAGTATGAATGCTGTTTTGATAATAAACACTAACAAATAAATCCTATGACATAAAATGTGGTAGAAAAAAAGAGTCATTTTTGAAGTTGGTTTAAACATATTTACTTAAGCTTGATTGCGAAACAAGTTCTTGCAACTTATATTAATCACTTTCGAGTCCGCTTCCTGGAACCAACCAGCACTGGTGTCATATGAAGAAACATGGTTATGACCCGAGAATGGCTCAAACCCATGATCTCTGGGTTGAGAGGCAGACACCTTAACCACTGAGCCTCCGCTCACCTTAACTTTTTGAATAGTGTACATTGTACTATATAATTATAGCTAAAAATTGTTTCTATATATTCTATATATTCAAAGTCTCTGGTGTTATTTTAAGTTTGCACATGCAACACCCAACTGGTTAGCAAAAATCATCTTTCCTGTTCCGGCACAATGTGACCTATATTGTGTTGGTGTGTCGTAAAAAATAAATGATCAGCAAATACTAACAAAGGGAAAGAAATTTTGCAAATTTTTGACATATTTTGAGCTTTATTATAAGTAATGGCTATGGAATAGATTATAATATAAATGGGTTAACATGGATTAAAGCACTAAAGTTACTCAAGTATACAACATTTTAACTTATCTAAGAACAACTTAAAAATGTTCATATACAAATCAACATTAGACAATAGTCTAGTCTATAATGCTGCTTTAAAAGTAAATATAATATTATCACTATAATATAACAACACATATAATTGTAGACACCTGGGTAACATTATGATATAATAATGATGCATGATCATGAATATTTGACACCATTTCAGAAGTACAAGTGATGCTTTGTTTTTATTATAAAATAATAAAAAAGTTTTTGTAACCAATTGTTACCATCAAAACATTATTTTTTTAAATTTTAACAGTTTTGTATTAAAGGGTTTTACTTGAATTTATACTTTGAGAAAAATATTTTACTTTGTACCAATCATGCACTGTATTTTTTTTTTACTTTTTAATTTATTTACATTTAATAACTGAAAATACATTAATTATTAGCCCATCCTGAGTATGGCTAACGAATGTGTAAACTTTTTTTTATCACTGACCCATCCCGGGAATAATCTCAATGGACAGGGGTTTTTTCAAATAAAACAGCCTTTTTTCACAAAAGTTTTGTGAAACCCGGGGGTTTAATTTAAAAAAATTCAGTTTGCCCTAAAGTATTAAATTTTTTTGTCAGAGCAAAATGTCCCTAGCTTTATCCCATCTATACTTGAACGTGACCAAACATAAAAAATGAAAAAAAGAAATTAAAAATTTTTTCAGTTTTTCCTTTATCTCAGAACTTGGGGTGAAACATGCTGTAATAAAGTCACCCCTCAGGTAAGTCGCCTCACTGGGAAATGGTAACGGCCTAAAATTCAAATACATCAGATAAACGGGTACTTTTAACAGTTTTTGGATCTTAAATGAGAAGTTTTAAAGGGGACTCGACAAGGTAATTTTACATAACAGATTTGGGTATAAAATTTGTAACTTTTTTGATCCAGTAACTTGTGGTTAAACTTTTTTAAAAATCTTTTCCCTTTACCCATTGTTTTTAGAATAATGTTTGCTTTGTGCAAAATGACCCTAAAATGAAAGGGTTTAAACATTTTTAAATTTGGATATTTGATTGCATATTATTTTTTTGTGTATTCTTTTACATATTAAAACCGTTTAAAGTGTCCCAGTTGATCTTTGTTAGAATTCCAAATTTTATGTTTTTATGCTTGTGGACCTCAGCGGAGATCTTTAACTGTTTCTGTCATTTTAATCAATATAACGTTTCTATTTTCAGATAAAGAGGGAAACCCTTTTACACAACATCATCACTTTGATGATCCTCACAAAGGAGGTTTGTTGCTTATTAGTTATTTCAAAATTCCGTAGAATTATTGATATCCTGCAAAAAGAACTTATTTGATGGTTTTGAGCACAATATGCATTATTTGTGTAAATTTAAATTTTGAAATTTTTGAAATATCAACTGTTGTTAGGACAGATTAATGGTTAAGAGATTTCAGTATCATTATGTTAAAATAAGTAATCAGTTTTCATTCTAGTTTTGTGAAAAATATTTAAAGTCCTTTCATGTAGGAAAATAATTTTAAATTTCATTTTAGCCAGAAATCTTTTAACATTTCATCCTTTATCCCCGAAAAGCTTGACTAAAGGTTTGCCTTTGCCACCCTAGTATCCGAAAGCGCTACCCAAACTTTTTTGGGTTTCCAGTTATAGGGGATAAATTTTAAAAATGAAACGATACATACGATACCGAACTCGTGAAACGAACGGTAAATTTTACATACCCAACCATACTTTAAGGTATTTTGAGCGGCCTATTTTTTATGTATTCATTTTTGCTATAGGGATTTTGTTTAAATTTTTTTTATAAAGAAATTTAAAAATTTCATTCAAGTTTTTTGGAAATGCTTAATATTATTCTATATTCCTTGACAGTCCGGGTTTAAGGGGTCAAATAAGAAAAAAAAGTTTTCAGTTGTTGTAAATTGTGTTTCAGTCTCAGGTGTTTTATTAAATTACTGGTATTTTCACCTTTCCCAAGGCAAAACAATTGGCAATAAATGCAAACACCACCTCCTTCTTTGATCGAGACCCCACCATAATATTGTTGACATCAGCAACAACATGTATAAAATTCGAATATTTTAATGAATATTGCAGAAATGTTTAATAGCAAGTAACAATAAATTTTGGGAATAAAAACCGAGTAATACATCAAAAAGTGATCAACAAATGCTGTATCAAGTATTTGAATTTATGCAGCATGTTAATATAATGGTTTTTGTAAATACGAATATCGCTGCTACCACGTGCACTCGGTAGTGATCTCCCTTGACTTGCACTACGGACATATTTCGCATTCTTTTTGTGATATTATTGATGTAAATAAACGTTAATTTTATTCATTTTCCTTTGTTTTTTTTTGTAAATGTTCTTTGCTTTTAATTTTGAAAATACCGTTAAAAATACCGGTACTTTTTGAAACGGTATGTACCGGTAAATTATGAAACGGTCTTCGGTACGTTCTAAGTACTGGTTGTCGGTATCCAACCCTAGGTATGTACCGGTAAATTATGAAACGGTCTTCGGTACGGTCTAAGTACCGGTTATCGGTATCCAACCCTAGTCTCAGACCAGGCTAACTGTTGGCTGACCATCTTGGTATCACCTAACCTGATAATGGACTCTGACACTTCCAAAATTGGAAACTACAAAAAAACTTCATGCCATATGATTTGTGAGTTTTACAGTGTGTATGTATTTTATATTTGCCAGCTATACCTGAGGCTGAGAACGAGGCGATGGGCCACTTTAACCCATTTACCATGGATAGTGACGACTCTGGTTCCGGCAGCAGCTGTTTTACAGATTCTACATTTGATAGTTTCTCGAATTCGGACGATGACACAGAAATCTTTTCCCCGGATAAGCCTCTTCCTCCTAAACCAAAAAAAGACCACCAGGTTATTAATGCTAAACCATAACATATGTTCACATAATTGAGCCGCGCCATGACAAAACCAACGTAATGCTTGCGACCAGCATGGATCCAGACCAGCCTGCGCATCCGCGCTGTCTGATCAGGATCCATGCTTACAAACCCTATTACAAGTAGAGAAGCTGATAGCAAACAGCATGGATCCTGATCAAACTGCACGGATGCGCAGGCTTGTCTGGATCCATGCTGGTTGCAAACCCATTATGTTGGTTTTGTCATGACACGGCTCAATTATCGTCTCCTCAGTGCAAAAACAGGTTAACTCCTATTTAATATAATAGCAGTTAACCCATTACTGTATTAAGGTGACAATAATTATGTTAAACAGATATTTCCATTTTTAGCTTGACTATTTGAAAAATAGGGAGAGCTGTTGTACTCACCCAGGTAATGGCATTGGTGTCATTCTTAATGGTTAGTTTTTGTGTGCATGTTAGTATCTCCAAAACTGCAGAAGGGAAGGTGTGAATGTTTTCAACAGAAAACATGCCATAATTAATGACCAATAAATTGTGAAATAAAAGACTGATATTCATTATCAAAATATTGTTACTAAAACAAACTTACATAATTATTTATTAAGTAGGAAAGGAATATTTCAAAGAAATGACACTTCATTTTAGATAGTTATATTTAACCTTCAAATTATTTCAGTTTATAATTATAATGAATAATAAGGGAGATATCAATCACAAACTTTATTTTTTGATCAAAATACTCTTCAAAAAGAAGGACGATGGTAAACAATTTAGTTTGATTTAAATGACACTTGGTTGTATATAAAAACTTTTGATATAAGGAACTTATTCACTATATGCTCACACTTGAACACTGGATTTAAGAAACAGATATTTATACCCCCACCACAAAATATGGGGGGGGGGGGTCTATAAGGGATTCGCTTTGTTGCGTCTGTCAGTTGGTCGGTTGGTCAGTCGGTTCGTCCGTCTCCATTTTCGTGTCTGCTCTATAAATCCTATACCAATTGAAAGATTTTCTTCAAACTTGGCTCAAATGTTTACCTCAACAAGGGGATGTGCAGAACCCATGCCCATGTGTCAGCCCTAGGTCAGGGTCACAATTGAAGGTCAAATGTCAAACAATCAAATATTAGACAGTATGTCGTGTCCGCTCTGTAAGTCCTACACTAATTGAAAGATTTTCTTCAAACTTGGCTCAAATGTTCACCTCAACAAGGGTATGTGCAGAACCCATGTTGCCCATGTGTCAGCTGAAGGTCAAGGTCACAATTGAAGGTCAAAAATCAAACAGTCAAATATTAGACAGTATGTCGTGTCCGCTCTGCAAGTCCTACACTAATTGAAATATTTTCTTCAATCTTGTCTCAAATGTTCACCTTAACAAGGGGATGTGCAGAACCCATGTCACCCTTTTGCCGGCTTAAGGTCAAGGTCACACTTGAAGGTAAAAAATTGACTTAGAAAATATTCTTAATTTTTAATATGTATTTGAATATTTCTGAAACTAGTAAAGGTATTTGCTTGAAACTTAAAATATATATGAAGTGTCACAATTAAGATATGCTGGTCAAGTTTCATAAGTCTGTATTGCATTTTAATAAAGTTATGCCCCTTTTTAAGACTTCAAATTTACATACAATCAAATATTAGACAATATGTCGTGTCCGCTCTATAAATCCTATGCCAATGGAAGAATTTTCTTCAAACTTTACTCAAATGTTCACCTCAACAAGGTTATGTGCAGAATCCATGTTACTTTTGTGCCGGCTAAAGGTCAAGGTCACACTTGAAGGTCAAAAATTGACTTAGAAAATGTTCTTAAATTTTAACATGTATTTGAATATTTCTGAAACTAGTAAAGGTATTTGCTTGAAACTTAAAATATATATGAAGTGTCACAATTAAGATATGCTGGTCAAGTTTCATAACTCTGTATTGCATTTTAACAAAGTTATGCCCCTTTTTAAGTCTCTAAATTTACATATAATCAATATTAGACAATATGTTGTGTCCGCTCTATAAATTCTATACTAATGGAAGGATTTTCTTCAAACTTTATTCAAATGTTCACCCCAACTCACTGGGCAATGTGCAGAACTCATCTTACCCTTGTGCCGGCTTAAGGTCAAGGCCACACTTGAAGGTCAAAAATTGACTTAGAAAATGTTTAGTTAATAATACATTGGGAAAATGAAAGATTATTTGTAACTGTTTCGAACATGATTTAACAGTATATTTTTATACTATTACCAGTACAATTATTCTTTTTTTCACCAGAGATAATTTCTTTTTATGTATATGTATTTGTGCCACTAAAGTTATTCCCTTAACCACCTTTCCAAGTCGTCTTTTGTAAAGGACATTGGTGGGGGTATGAATCGCATTCAGCGATAGTTCTAGTTAAAGAGAGATTTAGAATTTGCTATAACATAATAAGCTTACTTAAAGCACATTTCTTAAACTTTTTCTTTAATTTACAGTTGAAAGATTTGGCTCACAAAGTGTTACCAGGACATCCAAAGAAGGAAAGTGACGAAGGACATCCTGTCATAGAAAAAGTGAGGTTGAATCGACATCGAGCCCCACCAGCTTTACCAGCTAGTTCCGGTAATATCGACCAGAATCAGGTATCAAAAGACTAGAAGGCTTTTACATGTGTTTCTTAATTGTACCTATATCACCAAATATCAACCAATACTCATTAGTTGCAGGAAGCAGACGTGGGTTCAAATAAGTACAGTAGTTTATAAGCGTACAAATAAGCTTCAAATCACCAATGTCATTTTATGAAACATGGCTGTGACCACAGTGGGGGACCAATGACACTGGGAGGTGACTAATGATTAAGTTGGCTGCCTCTCAACCCAGTGATCTTGGGTTCATGCCCTACAGAGGTCACGGCTCTTTATCTACTATGATAAAAATGGTTCATGAAGAACACCATTTATCAAGATATGTTTAGCTATGTTTTTTTAAGAATTTATTTGAGTTTGATCCTTTAGATAGCTATAAGTTTATAGACACACACTTTGGAATCCATTTTTGGAACTAACCAGTACTGAGCAGTGAGTGTAATGTTTCTTACTCAACGAAACAAAGACTTGCCCCTGATGGGGTTTGAACTTTAGTGGTTCAAGATCATTAGATTACTAGTCCGATGGGTTAACAACTCCGCCATGTTACCTTATGTTTAACTTAATTTAATGTCTTTATTTGATAGGATCATAGAAATATGGCATCACACATGATGTTATCATTTCATATAACAGATTATTTTCTTTACCAGGGGCGTCCGTGGCCGAGTGGTTAAGGTCGTTGACTTCAAACTACTTGCCCCTCACCACTATGGGTTCGAATCCTGACAGGGACTTTGGATTCTTTCATGTGAGGAAGCTATCCAGCTAGCTCACGGAACGTCGGTGGTTTTACTCAGGTGCCCGTTCGTGCCTGAAATAATGCACGGAAGGGCACAAGAGGTCTTTCTCCACCAGTAAAGCTGGAAAGTCGCCAAATGACCTATACTGTGTCGGTGTGACGTAAAACCCAATCAAACACACAAAAACTTCTTTACCATGTTAAACGTGCATGTTATTATTTCAGGTGAAATTAAGGGGAGTCTTACAAAGTTTGATTGACAGTGAAAGAAATTACATAGCATCTCTTGAAAGACTGACAAATGTAAGTACTTTATTTTTCTATACATACGTCTCCTAGCTTAACTCAATAGGTAGAGCATCATATTTGTAATCCAGGGGTCAAATTGGTTCTGTCCTCTGGCAAAGTGAAATTTTTCTAGGGCAACTGATGTAGGACATTGAGTCTAATTGTAATATGAGCCGCGCCATGACAAAACCAACATAATGGGTTTGCGACCAGCATGGATCCAGACCAGCCTGCGCATCCGTGCAGTCTGATCAGGATCCATGCTGTTTGCTTACATACTCTTTAACAAGTAGAGAAACTGATAGCGAACAGCATGGATCCTGATCAGACTGCGCGGATGCGCAGGCTGGTCTGGATCCATGCTGGTCGCAAACCCATTATGTTGGTTTTGTCGTGACGCGGCTCATATGTCTTTCACAGCTGATTCAGAAATCATGTAGGATCAGAAGTTAGTCACTTGCAGAGAAATTACTGGTGATTACTGCTTAGTCATCTAGGAAAGTCCGTTAGGTGGACTCCAGACTGCTGTGATATGACCAAAATGTGTTAAAATTGGCTTAATGGGGAAAAAAATTGATATACACTTAAAGGGGCATCTTTAAGCTTTACAATGCAGCATGTTAACCTTTAATAGTCCTTAAAAATTTCTTTTTAATGCACTAGATTTAAAAAAACAAATTGAAAATTTGAAGCTTTTTTCATCAAAATAATAACGGTCACTGAATAGTGAATAATACTGTAATCATTTTTTCCATATGGCTGGGGTTTGACACCAACTAGGAAGGCTTGATGAATTACAAAGTTCACTTATGTTTTCGATGTCTTTCTAGGATTACAGGGAACCCATTTTGGGACATGTTAAGAAAGCAGAGGTGAAGGTCACATTCCAGAAGGTGGAAGAGATAGCGTCCATACATAAAATGTTTCAGATTGAATTCTCTGAGAAACTGAAAAATTGGAACACTGATGAAAAAATAGGCAGCATATTTCATGTGGTAAAAAATCTCTCAAGTTTGAAACTAGATAATCATCATGTTGAAACCATTTTCATACCAAAATAACTTTTAAAGTCTTACTTCAGTTGACTTGTATTTCTCTTGTTTACACTGTTTACAAAAACTACATGATGGTTATGAATATTTATCAGTGGAATTCAATTATGATAAAATCTTTATTTATAGAAGGTGTCATACAAAGTTTAAACAGTAAGAAAGTATTCTTATTTTCAGTTTGGCCTTTTGATTTAACAATAACATAGAGAAAAAATAATTATATGATTTAAACACTATGCTAATGGAACGCGTCAGACTAGTAATCTAAGGATTACTGGTTGCGTGGGTTCAAACCCCTTCTTGGGCAACCCGTTATTTCCTTGAGCAAGGAACTTTACAACCATTGCTTAGTACTGGTTGCTTCCAGGAATGGATTCGAAAGTGTTTTATAAACTTATAGCTTCCAATACTATCAAAATAAAATAAATGAGCCTTGTCATGACAAAACCAACGTAATGCGTTTGCGACCAGCATGGATCCAGACCAGCCTGCGCATCCACGCAGTCTGATCAGGATCCATGCTTTTCGCTTACAAACGGTATAACAAGTAGAGAAACTGATAGCAAACAGCATGGATCCTGATCAGACTGCGCAGATGCGCAGGCTGGTCTGGATCCATGCTGGTAGCAAACCCATTATGTTGGTTTTGTCGTAACACGGCTCAAATGAGTATGAACTAATGGAACCGGCAGTTGTCAGTTGGACACCAACATGAGGCTGTTAATCTAGTTAGTAGTTGTTTGTCTAGTTATAGTATTTCCTAAGTAGAAGAAAAGACCTGAATTAAAATTTCTCTGAAGTGATAGCACAATTACAAATACATAGATATTTCAGAAATTCAGAAACAATTGGAATTCTAAACAAAGGAAAAACTTCATGACAAGATTTTCATGTTATAGGAATATTATGACGGTACATTATTTATGTTTTCTTATTATGTGTAACAAGGTAGAATATTTGTATATGTTTTGCTTGGATTAATGCTGTTTTATCTGATGAATTCAGTTCTCACAGCGGATGGTGATTGATATATACAGTGAGTACGTGAACAACTATGAAGCTGCTAGCGAAATTATTCGGGAAATGGAAAACTCCAAACAAGCTTTTAAGGAATTGCTTAAAGTGAGTCAAAACTAATTTTCATCTGGTAAATTGTTTTGAATATTAAAAACTGTGTTTATCAACAGCCATCTATCCTTTATTTTAAAAGGTCCTTTATTGCAAAAGAGTTTAAGTATCAACTAAGCTGTCCTTTATTTATACTATTCGCTGTCGTAACTTATGTTTTTTGGAACTAATATTCATATAGACATATAGTAGGCAAAATTAAAACTGTCTGACAGAATTTCATTAAACTTAGCATGTTGTTAGAATATGATAACAATAACATTTTAAGAGAAAAAAAATTGGGGGTCACTGTTCTTGTTTTTGAGTTACCTGCCCCTGAATCGGACCGTTTTGTGTGTTGTTTTCCTTCTTCTCTGAACCTGTGCTATTTTCCTTAAACCTATTTTGACTTATTAGTCCCCTACCGGTTTAACCGGAGGGGACTTTAGGTTTACCCTCCGTCCGTCTGTCCGTCTGTCTGTCTGTCTGTCCGTCTGTCAGTCCGTCAGTCCGTCCGTCCACAAAACTGGATCCCGCGATAACGCAAAAAGTACTGAAAATATTTTTATGAAACTTGATATATGGATAGATGGCAGTATGGAGATTATGCACCTCTTTTTTTTTTCTTCCTATGTTGAAAATTCTGGTTGCTATGGCAACAAATAGTCTGAAAATATGGCAAATTTAACACATAAACTGGATCCAGTGATAACTCAAAAAGTACTGAAAATATTTTTATGAAACTTGAAATATGGGTAGATGGCAGTCTGGAGATTATGCACATCTTTTTCTTTTCTTCCTATGTTGAAAATTCTGGTTGCTATGGCAACAAATAGCCTGAATTTCAAGATTTCTGATTTAAATTTTTCAGCTTTTTCACTATATGTTCTTTATTTCTTAAGGTGTTTACTTCAAACTTTAAATATAAGTTCCTGGTCATCAACCATTCATATGTGACAAGGTTTATAACTCTAGCACAAAAAATATCAATATTACCTCCCTTGAACTTAGATTTTTTAGGGGAAAAAATGTTGTCTTTTTTAAATAACTTCTTTATTTCCTAATGTATCTACTTCAAACTTCATATATATGTTTCTTATTATCACTCGACATTTTTGAGAAGGTTAAATACTCTAGCAAGACTATTTCCAGAATTATGTCCCCCTTGAACTTAGATTTTTTTCGAGAAACTGGTATTTTCACTCCAACTTCTTCATTCCTTATAGGATTTACTTTAAAATCCCACATCGTAATAATATGACAAGGTTGTATAAACATAATTTCCTTACTAAGCATGGAAACTTAACACATTACTGTGATATAGACAAACTTATTTTATTATGTTTTGTGATCGATATTTTCAAATACAGACTTCATCCTCAAATTCATTATAAATGGCAATACACAGGAGTGTATGACAATTAAAGAACTTTTTGAGGGACCGGTAGGGGACTACTGTATTGCCCGCAATACTATCAAATGCTTGTTTTTAAAGAACTTTAAGTCCCAATTGAAACTGAAAAATTGTAACAGAAATGATTTATTGAATTGCATGTTATTGTGTCGCCTTGAAAAGGTGACATATAGGGGTTACTTTTGTCGGCGGTGTCGGCGACGGCGGCGTCGGCGTCGTTGTCGTTGTCGGCGTCGGCGTCCGCTAAAGCTTGTCCGGAGCATAACTCAGTCACTATAAGTCTGATTGACTTCAAACTTGGTATGCATGCTTCTTTCAATAACCCGAAGTGCAGTGCACAATGACCGGTACTCTGCAGTTCTTATTTTTTGAGTAATTGCCCTTTGTTAATTTTCATACTTTAATTTTGTCCGGGCCATTTCTCTTCAACTAAAAAAAATATGGACTTGAAACTTCATAGAATGATAGATCTCATTAAGAAGAAATGCAGTGCACAAGAACCAGTACTCTGCACTTCCTTTTTATATACGCCCGTTTGAAAAACGGGACGTATTATGGGAACGCCCCTGGCGGGGCGGTCGGTCGGGCGGGCGGCGGTCGGGCGGGCGGGCTGGCGGCGTCCAATTTTGTCCGGAGCATATCTCCTACATGTATGGAGGGATTTTAATGAAACTTCATAGAAATGTTCACCACTATGAGGAGCAGTGTCGCGCACATGAACCAGGTCTCTAGGTCAAAGGTCAAGGTCACACTTAGAGCTCATTGAAAAATGCTTGTCCGGAGCAAAACTTCCACATGTATAGAGGGATTTCAATATTACTTGGCACATATGTTCACCATTGTGAGGCGGAGTGTCGCGTGCAAGATTCAGGTCCTTGCGACCAAGGTCAAGGTCACACATAGAGGTCAAAGTTCAGATAAAAATATGAAGATGTGTATATGGACCATTTAGTCATCATTTATTGAGGGATTGTAACACAAAATGGTCATTATCAAGACTATGGCTGTGATACATATAATTTAGGTCAATATATACAAGGTCAAGGTCACTAAAGATGATGAAATATCCAGATTTTGTAAATAGAATTTAATCAAAGGGAGACAACAAAGTTATTACTTTGTTCATAAATGACTTACACAATTACTCCCTTGATCTATTTTCACTTTCAATTCTAAAAATAGAATTTAATCAAAGGGCATGAAATAATCCTCTTTCTTGGACTTGAGTATGTTCTAAAGAATGTAACATTTATTTACACATGTTTCATTCATTGGTCAAGATTCTTAACTGTGATAACTATGGTGTTTCTGTAGACTTGGTATTTGTTCATAAAGATCATACAGTAATTACCTTATCAAATGTAAATACTTTCTCATAGAAATTTAATTATATTTTAATTTTCAAGTAAATATCAGTTCAGCTCATTCAAAGATTAAGAATTGTAATGAAATGTATTTCCCTAGAATAAAATCTTAAATCAGAATTTTTTAGTTATTAAATTACATGTACTTTTTATACGCCCGTTTAAAAAAAAGATAAAAATATGAAGATGTGTATAGGGACGATTTAATCATCATTTATTGAGGGATTGTAACACAAATTGTCATTATAATGACTACGGCTGTGACACATGTACTTTAGGTCAATATATGCAAGGTCAAGGTCACTAAAGATGGTGAAATATCCAGATTTTGTCTGGAGCATATCTCCTACATGTATGGAAGAATTTTTATAATACTTTATGGAAATGTTCACCACCATGATATGTATTGCTCCATGCATGATCCAGGTCTCCAGGTCAAAGGTCAAGGTCACACTTAGAGCTCATTGAAAAACGCTTGTCCGGAGCAAAACTTCTACATTCATAGGGGGTTTTCAATATAACTTGGCACAAATGTTCACCATTGTGAGGCTGAGTGTCGCATGCAAAATTCAGATCCCTGCGACCAAAGTCAAGGTTACACATAGAGGTCAAAGTTCAGATAAAAATTTGAAGATGGTTATAGGGACCATTTAGTCATCATTTATTGATGGATTGTAGCACAAATGGTAACTATCATGACTACAGGTGTTACACATTTAATTTAAATTAATATTTGCAAGGTCAAGGTCACTGGAGATGATTAAATATCCAGATGTTGTCCGGAGCATATTTTCTACATGCATGGAGGAATTTTAATGTTACTTTTATAGAATTGTTCACCACCATGAGACGTAGTGCCCTGCACATAAACCAAGTCTCTAGGTCAAAGGTGAAGGTCACAGTTAGAGCTCATAGAAAAACACTTGTCTGGAGCAAAACTTCTACATGCATAGAGGGATTTCAATATAATTTGGCACAAATGTTCATCATTGTGAGGCTGAGTGCCGTGCATAAAATTCAGGTCCCTGCGACCAAGGTCAAGGTCACACATTCTGTGCATATCTTCCCTATTGATTTGTTTTAAGGTTCATTTAACAACACAGTGCCAAGAATAAAAACTTGCTTGCTAGATAACACTTATCCATAATGCCCCCATCTCCATCTAAAGCTTTTTCGTAAACGGGCGTATTTTGTGACTATGGCACCCTTGTTGAGTTATTGCCCTTTGTTAATTTTCATACTTTATTTTTGTCCGGGCCATTTCTCCTAATGTATAAAAGCCATGGACTTGAAACTTCATAGGATGATAGGTCTCATTAAGAAGAAGTGCAGTGCACAAGAACTGGTACTCTGCATTTCTTATTTTTTGAGTTATTGCCCTTTGTTTATTTTCATACTTAATTTTTGTCCAGGCCATTTCTCTGAAAGTATAAAAGTTATGGACTTGAAACTTCATAGGATGATAGATCTCATTAAAAAGAAGTGCAGTGCATAAGAAATGATACTCAGCATTTCTTATTTTTGAGTTATTGCCCTTTGTTGCTTTTCTTACTTTATTTTGTCCTGGTCATTTTTCCTCAAGTATGAAAGCTATGGACTTGAAACATCATAGAATGATAGATCTTATTGATAAGAAGTGCAGTGTACAGAAACTGCTGCTCTGCACTTATTAATTTTTTAGTTATTGCCCTTTGTTATTTTTCATATTTCATTTTTGTCCTGGCCATTTCCCCTAAACTACATTGTTCACAAGGCGACACATCCGACTCGCGGAGTTCTAGTTGATGTATCATTTCAATAATTTTATCTGGATATAATTTGAATAACTTACTGGTGAACTATTGGTTAATTATGTCAATGATATAATATTGAATGACAGAATATTTATATTCTAAGGTTTAATTAATATTGCTAATGTTTTTAAATGTTTACATGATTAACTAGATAGAATAGAGGTTTTTATAGAGTAGCTTAGTTTTTGCTATGCTGGATTAGATCCCTTGTGTGCTACTTTAAATGTGCTACATAGTTTAGATGAGCGGAGTTCTAGTTACACATTGGGATCAACAATTAAAAGAAAAACATAATCAAGAAGTAAAAATAAGATTATGTAGAGGTATGTATAAGTTATCTGCCCTTGAAATGACCTCATATACATGTAAGTAAAATAATTCTAATTCAAGGGCATATAACTCAACACCCAACTTTTTTTCGCTTAAAATGTTTCTGTCATCATATTCTAACAACATGCAAAGTTTTTAGAAATTTTATTTTTGCTTGAATGTCTATATGAAAACTCCTGAAAAAAAAAATCGGAAATGATTTTTAACAAGAAAGAAAGCATTAAATGGTTATAATTATGTTTTATATTATGCAGAAGAAACAGATGGAGAGTGCTGACAGGTTATCTCTACCAGGACTGATGCTTAAACCTGTACAGAGATTTCCACAGTTTATCATGATTATAAAGGTATGTAACTAAACTCCACCACAGTTTATCATGATTATAAAGGTATGTTACTAAACTCTACCACAGTTTATCGTGATTATAACATGTATAAAGGTATGTTACTTAACTTTACCACAGTTTATCATGATTATAAAGGTATGTTACTAAACTCTACCACAGTTTATCATGATTATAAAGGTATGTTACTTAACTTTACCACAGTTTATCATGATTATAACATGTATAAAGGTATGTTACTTACCTTTACCACAGTTTATCATGATTATAAAGGTATGTTACTAAACTCTACCATAGTTTATCATGATTATAAAGGTATGTTACTTAACTTTACCACAGTTTATCATGATTATAAAGGTATGTTACTAAGCTCTACCACAGTTTATCGTGATTATAAAGGTATGTTACTCAACTCTACCACAGTTTATCTAATTATAAAGGTATGTTACTAAACTCTACCACAGTTTATCATGATTATAAAGGTATGTTACTAAACTCTACCACAGTTTATCATGATTATAAAGGTATGTTACTAAACTCTACCACAGTTTATTATGATTATAAAGGAATGTTACTAAACTCTACCACAGTTTATAATGATTATAAAGGTATGTTACTAAACTCTACCACAGTTTATCGTGATTATAAAGGTATGTTACTCAACTCTACCACAGTTTATCTAATTATAAAGGTATGTTACTAAACTCTACCACATTTTATTATGATTATAAAGGTATGTTACAAAACTCTACCACAGTTTATTATAATTATAAAGGTATGTTACTAAAACTCTACCACAGTTTATCATGATTATAAAGGTATGTTACTAAACTCTACCACAGTTTATCGTGATTATAAAGGTATGTTACTCAACTCTACCACAGTTTATCTAATTATAAAGGTATGTTACTAAACTCTACCACATTTTATTATGATTATAAAGGTATGTTACAAAACTCTACCACAGTTTATTATAATTATAAAGGTATGTTACTAAACTCTACCATAGTTTCTCATGATTATAAAGGTATGTTACTAAACTCCACCACAGTTTATCATGATTAGAAAGGTATGTTACTAAACTCCACCACAGTTTATCATGATTGTAAAGATATGTTACTAAACTTTATCACAGTTTATCATGATTAGAAAGGTATGTTACTAAACTCTACCACAGTTTATCATGATTATAAAGGTATGTTACTAAACTCTACCACAGTTTATCATGATTATAAAGGTATGTTACTAAACTCTACCACAGTTTATCATGATTATAAAGGTATGTTACTAAACTCTACCACAGTTTATCATGATTATAAAGGTATGTTACTAAACTCTACCACAGTTTATCATGATTATAAAGGTATGTTACTAAACTCTACCACAGTTTATTATGATTATGAAGGAATGTTACTAAACTCTACCACAGTTAATCATGATTATAAAGGTATGTTATTAAACTTTATCTACGAGGTGCACATTAAGTCTTGAAGAGCATCTTTGGTATTTTAATAGTCTTCATAAGAAATTGAGATGATAATGTGTTAGGATACTTGTTGTAAAATAAACTGTTTTTATGACACTCCGGACTACCACTGTGGGTACGAATCCTGCCAAGGATATTACATTACAATCATTCCTTTACTAACTAAAGGCCTCAGAAGAGCTTTCATTTTTATTTCTTAAAAACTTTTTTATTTTTTGACATATTGTTTCAGTTTCCGAAATTGACACAATTTCCATGCATATCGTTTTCTTCTTCAGCTCTTTTGTTAATTGGTATTATTATAGTAAATTAGTATTTTGTATGAAAGTCAAAATACCACTTTGTTTAAATTAAGGTTACTTTTATAACACAACAAATTAAAAAAAATATGGATTTATAAAGCATTATGCGACTCTAAAAGATGGCTTAGGGAAAATACCAAAATTATATATTGAAATTTGAAACTATTTTAGGATTTGTTGAAATACAGTCCGAGAGATCATCATGACCGGGAACCATTACAGGAAGCCGTGACCTGGATAGAGAATGTGGCGCACCAGCTGAATGAGCGGAAGCGTCAGAGTGAGCAGTACTATCACGGCCAACAGATAGTGAACAAGCTTTCTGCACGAATGCACCCAGTTGAAAAAAATATTTACCTTATACGTCAAGATGATATGGAACAAATATCCCAGGTATATATAAACATTATCTTTGTCTAAGGGATATTTTATGTATTTTGACTTTCATTACTTTGTGTTAATAAGTGCATTTATTACAGAACCTAACACCAGAGCGAAGATACAGGATAGAGCGAAGGCAGTCTTTAACGATGTTTTCAGGAGTTTTCATATAGACAAAATTATAGGCAAAATTAAAACTGTTCTATAGAATTTCTTTTTAAAGTTGGCATGTTGTCAGAATATGATAACAGAAACATTTAAAGCAAAAAAAAATTGGGGTCACCTTTCTCGTTTTTGACTTATCTGCCCCTGAATCAGAATGTTCTACTTATTTTAGGTCATTTAAAGGGCAGATAACTTATACATACTCATTGTAAATGAATTCTTGTTTTTTACTTCCAGATAATGTTTTTCTTTTTATTGTTGAATACAATACATAATTACATGCAATTCCTTATATTGTTTCTGTTAATTTTTTTCAATGAAAATAAAGGTACTTTAAATTTATAAAAAGTAGGCCAATTTTTAAGAAAAAATGCACAGGTTAAGAGAAGAAGTGGAAAAATACTATGCTCTTTAACTTTGTTCTTGAAATTTTGCTTATTGACTGAGACAAATGTAAGCTTCATGAAAATAAGAAGAAAAAAATGTATTGTTTTGCTTCATTGTAAATTCTCTGCCTTTGAATTAAACGAAAAAGTCCAATTCAAGGGCAGATAACTTGAAAATGAGGTTGGTGACCCTAATTTTTTTTTTTTCGTTTAAAATGTTTCTGTTATCACATGCCAAATTCTATTGAACAGTTTTAATATTGTCTATATGAAAACTCCGGGAAACGTCTTTAAATGATTAAACAGGTAGCATTCAGACAAACTGACTGCTCGTAAATTTTAGTGTCTTCATTCTGAAATCCCTTGCCCTACAAATGGACTGTTCTAAGTCAAATATAGGGCAAATCTATTATATAGAATTTAGGGTAATTACTTTTCTGTTATTTGATGATATATAAATATTTCTCATGTATGCTTACAGACAGAAAAGGGAAACTGTGTAACTTCTTCAAATACTCATTACAGTCTTTGAACACATGCATTGTAGGCGCAACAGATATAATGTCTGCAAATTTAATCAGTTGCCCATGGAGATATTTCTAGGTTTGTGAGCAAAATAAAATATTTCAAGGGTGTAATGGAACATTCACCCTCATGGCACATAATGAGTTCGTGAGCTTATTTCAAGGGGCTAATGGAACACTCACCCTCATGACACGTAATGAGTTTGTGAGCTTATTTCAAGGGGCTAATGGAACACTCACCCTCATGCCACGTTATGAGTTTGTGAGCTTATTTCTAGGGGCTAATGGAACACTCACCCTCATGACACGTAAGGAGTTTGTGAGCTTATTTCAAGGGGCTAATGGAACACTCACCCTCATGACACATAATGAGTTTGTGAGCAAATAAAATTGTATTTCAAGGGTGTAACACAACACTGCCTTCATGGCACAGCATGGACTGCAACACAAAGTGATTTATTTAATATGTGTCACAATGGCCATCTCCAGAAATGAAGACAGAAAGAACTGTTTATTAAAACTTTTTTTCAACAGACACAAAATAGACTGCTTTTATTTTTGGAAAATGTTCATCGGCATTGTTTTACTACAAAGAGGTAGTTGTGCTTACTTACCTATTTCAAGTACACTGAATTCATTTTTAGCTCTTCCATTGCTGTACTTGACTCAAAATTGCAGCCATTTTTTTTTTAATTTTTACTTTAATTCACCCACAAGGAAGAAAAAACACATCTTTTTGAAATTCAATTAAAAGTTTTGCTTATTTTAGTCGGCTGAAATGTTAAAACCGTAGAATAACAGATTAATATTCAAGTTCACTAGGACAGTCACTGTTCAAAATTAGTTTGAAAAATATTCACCTGTGTTTCTTTTCTAATGCTACCAAAGGTTTTTTGTTTTAGATAGGTTGAAGGCACAGTGTTTGTTAACAATTACTTCCTGATGCTTGGTGATCTGGAATGTTGTAGCTACTGTACCATATTGGCTAAAACATGTCATAATTGGAGAGCCTAACCATGCATGGCCCTATGATAGATGTTATCCGGAACATGGCAAATGTTGGTTTTTCAAAGCTAATTCCCAGGTGCAAACAAATGTTACAACTAAAGCTTCATGGAGCACTACCGTTCTTAATAGATAAGTCAATTTTCGAAGCTGTAACTGTAAAAGTTTGTTTGTACCGCGGATTAGTTTGGAAAAAAAATAATATATACTTAATTCCGGAGTTAGCCCAGTATGATAAAGCATTCAATCAAATACCATTACACCCTTACTCCCTTAAATATCAAACAGTTAGCAAATATTCATGAATATTTTTAACAGGATGTGACTGGTTCCCACCATGTTAAGCAGAGGAGATTATTTCTGATGAATGATAGACTGGTGTCTGTCCATGTTTCACAAAGGTGTGTCTGGTTCACAGTTTTACCCTCACTTTTTTCATTCCCTTAGAGCTCTTGATAAGTGACACAGTATGAGTTAAATTTGAATTATAAAAAAAAAAAATTGAAAACAAAAAAGCACCAAAAAATAAGATATTTCAGTTAAAAAACAAAGAAAATAAAAAACATAAATAGGTTTATATGACTAATTTAGAATAACTTATCTATTAACATACGGTTTCATAAAGTTTACCTATTGGAATACTTTGAATAATTCTATACTTGATTTATTCATAAAGATACTTTTTGAATTAAAAGCTTATCAAGAGCTCTGCATGGTTATTGTTTATTAGATTGTAGATTAGATACTGCCTGTTTCTGGTCAGCCAATGAAATAATTGAACTTTGTGAGCAAAGAATTTTTTCTAATTGAACTTTGTGAGCACAGAATTTTTTCTAATTGAACTTTGTGAGCACAGAATTTTTTCTAATTGAACTTTGTGAGCACAGAATTTTTTCAGTTTTCAAGAATGGTTACTGCGAGTTGACTGCGAGTATGTACTTTTTTGGGAAATTAGTACATTGACTTAAAGTATCACAAATGTGCTTGTGTGTACTAATTTTGTGTATGTTTCATTATTATTTATTAATATCACAGTCATGTGATTTCACAGTGACCAGAATCAAGCAGACATGGGTTGTGTACCTTGGCATAACTAAATACAGAAATTATTAATTAATTGATTAATTTTTGTTTGTTTTCTTAATTCATACTAAAATAACAAAATGTTGTTCGTGTGATTTTGTTCCAATAGATAAATATATATTAAAAACTCTTGTGTGACAAACACTTGTTTGACTGACCTTTGCAAGTTTTTCAAGTTGTTAGTGTAATTTTAGGTACTTTGGGTTCATGCTGGAATTAAGGCTGATGTAACTTAGGTCCTACATGTCCTCTATGATTCTAGGAGAAATATAGGGTCCTGGGGTCATACCATTATTTTTTAGGTTATTGGTTTGATGTCTGCTATATCACCATTCTATCCATCTGTCATCTGCATTCAGCTTGTCAGGCTTTCACAGGACAAACAGCTGGCAGGATTTCAATGAAACTTCACAGGAGTGATCAGTACCATTCCTAGTTGTGCAAATCTTTAGCACGTTTTGCTTTGCTCTACAAAATGGCCGCCAGAGCTATAAATAGGAAAATCTTGTCCAGCGTTCACAGGTTTTCACAAGCTGCTGGTGGGATTTCAACCAAACTTCACAGGAGTGATCAGTAACCATAACTACATGTGTAGTTATGGGAGAAAAATATTTTTGTTACAAAAACCTCTTCTAGTTTCTGGTTGATTTTTGTTAAGATGAGGGGAATTTGACTAATCATTGATGTGTGTTTGTAATACATGTAGTTGTAATGTAATACATGATCTTTTGGTTAAAATACTACAAAAAATCAGCAATCTTGTAATTGTTTTGGAACAACAGATTCATGGATGTAGTGATGGGTCTTCAGATTTCAAATGAGGAAGTTTTGCGTTAGATGTAAGTCATACTAAAATATGTTAAGGTAATGTATGGTTGCATTGTAGGTGTGGGAGTCTTTTTGGCAACATAATAAATGTGATAATTTGATAAAAATTCAGATGTAATGCCAATCACACTTAATTATCTGTTTCAGAAGTTAGCTGTCATTTCAAGTTAAATCAGTCAGTACTGATACAGAATCTAGGAATTCATTTTAGGTAATTTCGTGCTGGTATATTATTTGTTTTGTAGATAACTTGGCTGTGGTATATGCCTTCTTTAAGGTAACTTCCCTAACTTCCCTGTGTTTTTTTCATTGTTAGGTACCCTACCTTTGGTATACCACTTGTTAGGTAACTTCCCTATGATATACAGCTTGTGAAATAACTTCCCTTTATTTTCTGTGATATATGCCATATATGGAAACTTCCCTATGCCATGGTAATTGACTTTGTAGTTACTTTACCTCTGGTATATGACTTGTTAAATAGCTACCCTCTGATAATTGTATTAACATTCCTGTAGAAAATCATTTGTTTTGCACCTACACAATGACTTGAATGGTAGCCTTCCTAATCTTTCTAGGATATATATGACTTGTAAGGTTATTTACCTATGGTATATTACTTGTTAAGATAAATTCCATCTGATATAACTTGTTGTGTAACTTTTCTGTATTAACTTCCCAAACTTTCCTCTGGTATATCGCTGGTGAGGAGTCTTCCCTTTTGAAAATCACTTGTTAGAAAATTTCCCTCTTGTATTGACTTAATAGGTAACTTCCCTTTGTTATATAACTTGTTAGGTAACTTTCCTTTGATATATGACTTCCGAGGTAACTTCCCTTTGGTATATGACATATTGGGTAACTTCTCTTTAGTAAATGACTTTTAATGTAACTTCCCTCTGGTGTTTGACTTGATACGTAATTTCCTTCTGGTATATGACTTGTTAGGTAACTTTTCTCAGATGTAGGACTTGTGAGATAACTCCCTTCTGACAATTATGACTTGTAACATAACTTTCCTATGGTATGCGACTTGTATATAATTTTTCTCTTGTATTAGACTGGTTGAGTAAATTCCATCTTGAAAATGACAGAATACTGAAATTAATTGACGTATTTCATTATATACAAATACAGGTATACCAAATTTCCAATACGAGCAATAAATTAAAATGTTGCCATAAATTTTTATTACATGTAGCTTGAGTTATGAATGGTAGATGAAAGTAAAAACGTTTTTAATGTGTTAAAGGCATGGTTCAATTTCTATGGTACAACTGAAACATCAAATGATGTCATCATCACTATGGTATGACAAATTCTAACACTCTTTTGAAACAATACAGGGATGGTGGTGGTGATATAACAGCATGTTTTAAATCACTGGAAAGTATCACTGATAGCATACATTTTTTCCTAGTTTGAAGCTGGTTGTATAAGACTCGTAACTGCCTAATTATAATAAGCCAATGCAACCAGCATGCAGGGCTGGAACAGCCTGCATGTGATAGCTGAATTGAGATATTTATTTGTGTTTGCTTGCTTACATTTTATTTTTTATGCCACCACAGCATATGCGCACCTGTCTGTGTGTGTGTTCATCTGTTTTATAGATGGTTAATATTGTGAACTTTCTTAAAAACCGCAAGTTTGATTTCAACCAGACTAACCAGGTTTGTTGCTTGGATGAAGCGCTTTCAAAGTTGCCTAAAGACTTTGATTTGTGCAAGTTATCTCAAACCTCATATGAGCCGCGTCACAACAAAACCAACGTATTGCGTTTGCGACCAGCATGGATCCGCGCAGTCTGATCAGGATCCATGCTGTTCGCTATCAGTTTCTCTACTTGTTATAGAGTTTGTAAGGGAACAGCATGGATCCTGATCAGACTGCGCGGATGCGCAGGCTGGTCTGGATCCATGCTGGTCGCAAACCCATTATGTTGGTTTTGTCATGACGCGGCTCATATGTGTACAATGAAAAGTCGTAGTAAATGAACAAAAATGTATATTAAAATTTTATATTGATATCAAATTTTATTCTTCATTTGCTTTGCAAAACAAGAAAGTGCAAATTGTTGCATAACAATTCAATTTCCTTATTATTTTCAGCGAGTTTCAAAAATCATTTCTGTGTCTAGTTATGCCAACTTTCCTTGTATTTATACTATTAATAAGGGTCTTAATTTAAACAATTTTATTATTTATTTTTCATATGTTAAATTTTGATTCAGGGTTGTTGCGAAACTTTTCGTTTTATTTTGTTGAACAAATATTTGGTTGTAATCGGCAAAGAAAGGAGGAGAAGGAAATCTTTACTGGGTTTGAAGTAAGATTAAATGTCCTGGCTTTAAAAGAATTCTAGCTTTGATGTGTGAATAAAAACTGATACAAGTGTAATACTTACATGTAGGAATGTGATTATAATGTAACTGCATGAAAATATTAAATGTGGAAAGAGGGACGTCTACGACTCCTCCCCCCTCAAAAAAAAAAAAAAAAAAACGAACAAAAAAAAAACAAAATTAAGTTTTAAAAAAAAAATACATACCCTACATTTAAAGCATTGTATAATCAATATTATTATATACTTATCTTTTGTCATATTTAATCATGGTGGTGAAAAAAAATTTAGATTTTTTTTCTACCCAATTTCGTCTGCTGAAGGGAGCTCCACAGAGGTTCAAAAGCTTAAAAACATAAAAACATAATAGATATGAAATTTTTACAGAGCTCATCTGGAACACTTAAGACAGAAAACTGTGCAAATAATAATAAAGAAATTTATGCTCAGCACAATGCAAGCACAGAGTTTGCTAATTTTGTTTGTGGAGTCCATTAATGCAAGCACAATGTTTGCTATTTTGGTTTGTGGAGTCCCTTAATGGAAGCACAGCATTTTGCTTTTTGATTTTTGGACTCCCTATATGCAAGCACAATGTCTGCTATTTTGGTTTGTGGAGTCCTTTAATGCAAGCATAAAATCTGCTATTTTGGTTTGTTTAGTCCATTAATGCAAGCACAACATCTGCTATTTTGGTTAGTGGAGTCCGCCTTATGCAGCAAAACTGGTTAGCGATACCCAAAAGTACTTTGAAATATTGTTTGTGAGTCTTGAAATGGATTTGTATGGGTTTGGGAGATTATGCAAGTCCTTTGTTTTTTTTTGTTCCTATTTGAAGAATTGCTGTTTGCTTGGGAGCAATTAGTCAGAAAATTTGCTAATTTCTGGATCAGTGGATCCAAATTAATGAAAATGCCTTTGCTTATATTGGGTTGATGGCAGTCTTAAGATGATGCACAATTCTTTTTTTTTGTTCCTTATGTAAGACAATTCTGGTTGTATGGACCCAAATGCCTGAATAAAACCTTTCTATTTAGTTTTTAGTCCTTTTGTAACACAATGTTTCTATTTTTTTGTGTTTTCAAACCTTTAAATCAAGTCATCAACGCTGCTATTTTGTTGAAGTTCTTAATCAAGCACAAAAATTTCGTATTTTTGTTGTTTTTTTATGGGTAACACAATGTTGTCTTTTTAATATTTTTGGAGTCCTTTAATGCAAGCACATTCTTTGCTATTTTGGTTTGGGGAGTCCCTTTAATGCAAGCACAACATCTGCTTATTTTTGTTCCTTGAGTCCCTTAATGCAAGCACATTAACTTACGTCTGCTATTTTGGTTCATAGTATGTAACTATCTTAACATGCTAAAATAAAACAAGCACAACCTTTGCTATTTTGGTTTGTGGAGTCCCTTAAATGCAAGCACAACCTTTGCTGTTTTGGTTTGTGGAGTCCATTAATGCAAGCACAACCTTTGCTATTTTGGTTTGTGGAGTCCCTTAATGCAAGCACAACCTTTGCTATTTTGGTTTGTGGAGTCCCTTAATGCAAGCACAACCTTTGCTATTTTGGTTTGTTTTAGTCCCTTAATGTAAGCACAATGTTTGCTATTTTGGTTTTTGGAGTCCCTTAATGGAAGCAAAACGGTTGCTATTTTGGTTAGTGGAGTCCCTTAATGCTTTTTTTGGTTAGTCAGGAGTCCCTTTATGCAAGCACAATGTCTGCTATTTTTGTTTGTTTAGTCCATTAATGCAAGCACAAGGTCTGCTGTTTTGATTTATGGAGCCCTTAATGCAAGCACAACCTCTGCTATTTTGGTTTGTGGAGTCCCTTAATGCAAGCACAACGTCTGCTATTTTGGTTTGTGGAGTCCCTTAATGCAAGCACAGTGTCTGCTATTTTTGTTCCTGGAGTTCCTTAATGCAAACACATTTACTTACGTCTGCTATTTTGGTTCATAGTATGTAACTATCTTAACATGCTAAAATGACATAAATATGATAATATTTAATAATCAAAGTAATCCTTTGTCTCTAGTCCCTGTTTCCATATACTATTGCAATATTCATATATATCACTTAAGTTTATAAATAGCTGCATGAAAATTGCATGTGCTTTTGATTTAGTGTATATATACTTAGAAAACAATGAAGGGTGGATTGAAATAGATTTCTCAGAAATGTTTTAACTACACACATTTCTTTTTATTTTCCAGCTATTTTCCATATCTTCCTCTTTCATTTTGTTAAATGATTATGACCCTTTTTTAGCTCCACTTTTTGATGAAAAAAATGGAGCTTATGTCATAATACATGAACATCTAATCAGTGCTGGCGCATTTGTTTTGGTTTAGCATTTTCATCAAGGTCCATTTTCCAAAAAGCTATAAAATCTATTCACTGGTATACATGTTTATTTTTATGTATTTGGTAATTGCTGAGTCCATTTTATGTAACTGGTAATTGCTGAGTCCATTTTCTCAATTGTTACCAAAGTAAATTTCACTTTGAAACATGATATACATGTTCACTTTCAAAATTTGACACCATTTGAGAAGTGCAGATAATCCTAAAATTCATTTTTTACAAAGTTATACCCTTTTTTGACTTGATTCTTTTCTTTTAAAGTCATTTTCTGAAAACTTGTCAAAGTTAATAACTTCAAACTTACTTTATACTCCAGTTTTTAAATTGGAATGCATGTCCATAGGGCAAGTAACTTTTAAATTCATTAAAGACTGATAAAGCAAGTTTGCAGAGTTATGCCCCTTTTTCTATGTCGCTTTTATTTTACAATCCAGCACTTAGATAAGCTGAGACAAGTCTTGTTTTCTATTATGCTCTTAAGTCTGGTGCCCTGCCTAAAGTAGTAAATGTAGGCAGAGAAAAAGACTATATATAAGATATTAGCTCTAACATGTATAATGTAGTTGTTAAGGGGAAAAGTTAACTCTAAAGGATTAATAACTTGTCTTTGATTTAAACAACAAGCATTTATAAGATTTTGCTACCATTTGATTATTCATCTTTGTTACTATACTTTATACTTTATATTTATATCCTGCCTGGACAGGCTTATCTCATTAGGAACAGTGATAGGTTACAAAACTTATATTAGTATATCAGGGGTTGACCAGAAAACTGCAGTAACATATATGAAATAAAAAAAAGGGCTTACAACAGTCTTGTGGTTAATCCTTGATAATAAACTTTATAAGTGGTTAGTTTTGCGATGTGGAAATATTTGCGATTTTTGCAAATTGAAATTATTCACAAATATTTGATTGCGCAAAAATTATTTCTATTTAGGCAAATTTTCTTCTATCATTCGACAACAGGATTTCATACAGCATCTTACAATGAATAAATTTGACTGTAAAAATTATATTTTCCCAAATATTCCCACAAGCAGAAAGTCCTCTTTTTTGACATTCGCAAATTTTTTGTGACGCATAAATATCCACTTATACAGTAGTTAAAGCATGCTCTGTTTACATGTATATTTCTTGTTTGCTGCTCTTTATAACACCTTCTTTAAACTGATTACTGTACTTGTATTAATTGAGCCGCGTCATGACAAAACCAACATAATGGGTTTGCGACCAGCATGGATCCAGACCAGCCTGCGCATCCGCGCAGTCTGATCAGGATCCATGCTGTTCGCTTACAAACCCTATTACAAGTAGACAAACTGATAGCAAACAGCACCAGGATCCTGATCAGACTGCGCGGATGCGCAGGCTGGTCTGGATTCATGCTGGTCGCAAACCCATTATGTTGGTTTTGTCGTGACATGGCTCAATTTAAGATTATTTATGCATGCATGTTTTATGTTTACTGTATATAATCAGCTACTGGACAGAGGAGTTAAAGAGGTCAGATTTTTACACTGATCCTTTAGCTGAGTGCTCTACAGGAATTAAAAGTGATTAACTTTTGCCACCAGTATACAGCCACTGGTCAGCTGCCACATCAGTTTGTACAGTATGAATTTATAGCTAAAATCATTCTACATTTTGCTTAATTACACATATTTTCATTTGTGGAAGATTTAACTGCATGTAACTTACAAGAGTTTATATTACTGATTAAAAGGAGGTAAAAAAACAAAAAAAAACAACTGAAGTCATATTTAAGGAGCTCATAATTAATTTAAGTACTTCATTTAAAGGCCCATTATGCATCAGATATGCTTTAATTTTTATTTCTATAAAACTTTTTATTTTTGGTATTTTGTAACTTTTTCCAAAAAAAAATACTCATTTGCCATATAGATGAATTTTCTTTGTTCCTTTGGCTTTGTTGGCAATTGGTATAATTATGGTGAATTAGTATTTTGTATGGAAGTAAAAAATACTACATTGTTTACATTTTGCTTCCTTTATGACACTTTAGTGCATAATTATTCAGGCTATCCCCATCTAACGTACCTACCGGTAAATCCATTATCAAAATATTATCAAACACATGTTTGACATTTCTGTAGAATTTAATAACTATGGATTTCTGAGGCATAATGTGCCTTTAATTATATAGTCTCAGGAATTATCATAAAAATTTTATTTATTTACTTATCGAACTCTTTCTTTGAATGCCTTATTAAGCCATATATAAAGTATAAAGTCTGAACAAATTGTAAACTTGTATTTTTAAAATTGCTTTTGCTAATGGTTATTAAAATGGCTGTGTAAATAACTATATACATGTTTCCAACACGTAATATGAACGTTAGTCAAATGTTGTAAGTAATTTGTATGCCAGGAATATTTGGGGGAGGATATAAAAAGTTTATAAAGTAAGTGTTTGGCTTTACTTTGTTACTTTGGTTTGGTTTTTCTAACACACTAATATATGTATACTTACAGTATCTTATAGCACCTTCATTTGAGCCGCGTCACGACAAAACCAACATAGTGCGTTTGCGACCAGCATGGATCCAGACCAGCCTGCACATTCGCGCAGTCTGATCAGGATCCATGCTGTTCGCTATCAGTTTCTCTACGTGTAATAGAATTGGTAAGCGAACAGCATGGATCCTGATCAGACTGCGCAGATGCGGATGCGCAGGCTGGTCTGGATCCATGCTGGTCGCAAACCCATTATGTTGGTTTTGTCATGATGCGGCTCATTTATTGATCAAAGCTTGATCTCTACCTTTATATTAAGATTATTGGGGTTTCCAAAGATCACGTGGAGTGAAAATAATTTTTTCTTAACTTTTCCTCATGACAATTGTATTCTTAGATGCGTCAAAGCAGTAACCAACCTTATTAAAATGAGCTTTTTGTTCTAACTTTTAATTACCTGATGATATCATAGTCATTATCAAGGCTTAAGTAAATTAATGTATCAATTAATGTCAGTTACATGATTTAATGAGATACACGAGTAACAGGGAGTTTTATTAACTGTTAAACTATCAGTTGCATTATTTGAGCCACGTCACGACTAAACCAACATAGTGTGTTTGAGACCAGCATGGATCCAGACCATCCTGCGCATCCGGGCAGTCTAATCAGGATCCATGCTGTTCGCTATCAGTTTCTCTACTAAAAGGGTTGGTAAGCAAACAAGCATGGATTCTGATTAGACTGCGTGGATGCGCAGGCTGGTCTGGATCCATGCTGGTCGCAAACGCACTATGTTGGTTTTGGCGTGACGCAGCTCATATAATTATCACACATTGCTTGTAATATTTAGGCAATCCTGCACAGAAGCGTTAAATTATATCAGATATTTTATTAAGTAAAAGCTCTCATTTTGTGCAAAATTATGGAGAGAAAAAGAATTCTTATCTTTAAATGAATAAAAAAAAGAAGTCTTTTATTTTTAAGGTATATAGATTTGATAAAAAGAAATGATTATTAGATATTTGTTGCTTCACACTATTATGTCCTACTTTAAGTATAGGAATCAAGATTTAGTAAGTAGTAAGTAAGTAACAACTTTATTTAATGAGGCTTACACATTCAGTTTCCTGATCTTCCATGCGGGCCTCAGTTAATTTTCTTTTTTCAACAACAGTTATTATGTTTTTGAAACAGGGACCAAGATGCAGCGAATTCGGAGAGGTTTACGTACAAATGGCATCAGCGGTTACAAGATCTCGAACTCACCACGTCGGCTATCACTCCTAATATGCAGACAACTGTAAATATAGGGAGTACAAGCTCAACTATAATGTCCCCTAAAACAGGTACGTACACAAGAAGTTTGTGTTGGGAGTTATTTATTGAATATATTTCGCTGTTAACAAGAAAAATTCCATATAAATTGCAACCATTTTAAGAAAAATCACTTTCGTGTTTTAATGAAAATTTTAGGATGTCTAGGTGGTTAAAACCAATTTGCCCCTCAGCTGCTGTGGGTTTGAATTATGGCAGGGAGTTTGGATTCTAATTTATGTGAGGAAGCTTTATCCAGAGTATGGAGTGTCGGAGATTATACTCACCTAGTTGTCTGTTTGGCCTCACATAATGCACAGACAAGCACCTGAGGTCTTCGTCCACCAGTAAAGCTGGAATTTCGCCATATGATATCTGCTCCGTTGGGGCTATAACTCCAACCCCACCCACCCACCTTTGAAAAAAAAAGAAAAGAGAAAATTAGGGTTTTAGATTGAATAAATATTGAATTTATTTCTGTAATTCTGTAACCATCACAGGCCAGTGAAAATTAGTTCGGGCCAGTAAAAATTTTAAGAAAATTTAGTTAGATATATAGAAGAATAAATTCAAAACTGGAATTTGGGCTAGTAAATTCAAAATCTTAAATTCATTGACTGTAAACTGGTGCCAATCTGTTTTTCAGTTCCGCTAGTTTAAGAGTTAAAATGACCTATCTTTAACACTGAATTATTTTGTTATACCGTTTTTATTTTAAAAATTTTACATTAAAGCAACAGCAATGCAGGTAATTTACATGATATTATATTTGAGCCCTGTCATGACAAAACCAACATAGTGGGTTTGCAACCAGCATGGATCCAGACCAGTCTGATCAGGATCCATGCTGTTTGCTTACAAACCCTATAACAAGTAGAGAAACTGATAGCAAACAGCATGGATCCTGATCAGACTGCGCGGATGAACAGGCTGGTCTGGATCCATGCTGGTCGCAAACCCATTATGTTGGTTTTGTCATGACAAGGCTCATTTTATTTCCCAACAGCATGACAACATCACTTAACATAGTCTAGTACAGGATCAATCTGGTTTTACAATCCTATCTATATTAAAAGTAAAGAGACTTACATTATATTAGAAGAGCATGCATATATGAGCCGTGTCATGACAAAACCAACATAATGGGTTTGCGACCAGCATGGATCCAGACCAGCCTGCGCATCCGCGCAGTCTGATCAGGATCCATGCTCTTCGCTATCAGTTTCACTACTTGTAATAGGGTTGGTAAGAGAACAGCATTGATCCTCATCAGACTGCGCGGATGCGCAGGCTGGTCTGGATCCATGCTGGTCGCAAACCCATAAGATTGGTTTTGTCGTGACGCGGCTCATATGTTTAGTATCATGTTATTTATAAGCCTCCTTCCCAGAAATGGGGATATATTGCTTTGCCCTAATTGACCAAACCTGTTGTCTTATCAATATGTAGAGAATGCTTTAGCCTGAAGTCCTTCCATTTTGGAAGTTGGTCATTTAATGTAGATAAACCTTTGATATTAACTGGGTCAAAGGTCAAGGTTATAACATTCACATTGTCGTTCAGTATTAAGAGAATTTTTGTTTTTTTTGCTTCAAACATCAAATTTGATACAGATACTGGTCATGATTTGTAGATGACCTATAGCACATTCAGTATTTTATAAGTTCAAGGTCACATTGACAACCACAAATTCTTCAGGAAACATGACTAACTTTTTGCCATCAGGGGACATGCATGCTTTTCATCAATGCCTTGTTATTTTAGATAGGTCAGAGTCGTCAATGCCTTGTTATTTTAGAGAGGTCAGAGTCGTCAATGCCTTGTTATTTTAGAGAGATCAGAGTCACCAATGCCTTGTTATTTTAGAGAGGTCAGAGTCATCAATGTCTTATTATTTTAGAGAGGTCGGAAGAGGATCCATATGATGTAGCGTCAGAACTTACAGACATGATGCATGACATATCAGTGCTAGCAAAGATAAACCAGATGGTCTCTACCCTAAAACTTTCCTATCCAGTAAGTTAAAACCTGTAACACAAGTATCCTGTAAGTTCTATCATATTATGTTAGTAACCTGTAAGTTATAGTGTGTTATGTAAGTAACCTGTAAGTTATATCCTGTTATGTTAGTTTCCTGTAAGTAATATCATGTTATTTTAGTATCCAGTAAGATATATCCTGTAATGTTATTATCCTGTAAGATATATCCTGTTATGTAAGTACATGTATCCTGTAAGTTATATCATGTAATGTTAGTATCCTGTAAGTTATATCATATTATGTTAGTATCCAGTAAGATATATCCTGTTATGTTATTATCCTGTAAGTTATATCCTGTTATGTTAGTATCCTGTAAGTTTTATCCTGTTATGTAAGTAACCTGTAAGTAATATCCTATTATGTTAGTATCCTGTTATGTAAGTATCCTGTTAGTTATATCCTGTTATATTAGTATCCTGTAAGTTCTATCCTGTTATATAAGTATCCTGTAAGTTGTATCCTGTTATGTTAGCATCCTGTAAGTTCTATCCTGTTATGTTAGTAACCTCTAAGTTCTATCATATTATGTTAGTAACCCTTAGGATGTATGATGTTATGTTAGTATCCTGTAAGTTATATCATGTTATATAAGTATCCTGTAAGTAATATCATGATATGTTAGTAACCTGTAATGTAAGTAAGTATAACCTGTAAGTTATATCCTGTTATGTAAGAATCCTGTAAGTAATATCCTGTTATGTAGTATCCTGTAAGTAATATTCTGTTATGTTAGTATCCTGTAAGTTATATCATGTTATTTAGTATCCTGTAAGTTATATCCTGTTATGTAAGAATCCTGTAAGTAATATCCTGTTATGTAAGAATCCTGTAAGTAATATCCTGTTATGTAGTATCCTGTAAGTAATATTCTGTTATGTTAGTATCCTGTAAGTAATATCCTGTTATGTAAGAATCCTGTAAGTAATATCCTGTTATGTAGTATCCTGTAAGTAATATCCTGTTATGTAGTAGCCTGTAAGTTATATCCTGTTATGTTAGTATCCTGTAAGTTATATCCTGTTATGTAGTATCCTGTAAGTAATATCCTGTTATGTAAGAATCCTGTAAGTAATATCCTGTTATGTTAGTATCCTGTAAGTAATATCCTGTTATGTAGTAGCCTGTAAGTTATATCCTGTTATGTAGTAGCCTGTAAGTTATATCCTGTTATGTTAGTATCCTGTAAGTTATATCCTGTTATGTAGTATCCTGTAAGTAATATCCTATTATGTTAGTATCCTGTAAGTTATATCCTGTTATGTAAGTAACCTGTAAGTAATATCCTGTTATGTTAGTATCCTGTAAGTAATATCCTGTTATGTTAGTATCCTGTAAGTAATATCCTGTTATGTAAGAATCCTGTAAGTAATATCCTGTTATTTTAGTATCCTGTAAGTAATATCCTGTTATGTTAGTATCCTGTAAGTAATATCCTGTTATGTAAGAATCCTGTAAGTAATATCCTGTTATTTTAGTATCCTGTAAGTTATATCCTGTTATGTAAGAATCCTGTAAGTTATATCCTGTTATGTAAGAATCCTGTAAGTAATATCCTGTTATGTTAGTATCCTGTAAGTTATATCCTGTTATGTAAGAATCCTGTAAGTTATATCATGTTATGTAAGAATCCTGTAAGTTATATCATGTTATGTAAGAATCCTGTAAGTTATATCCTGTTATGTTAGTATCCAGTAAGATATATCCTGTTATGTTAGTATCCTGTAAGTTATATCATGTTATGTTAGTATCCTGTAAGTTATATATGCTGTTTTGTAAGTACCCTGTAAGTTATACCCTGTTATGTTATAGTATCATGTAAGTAATATCCTGTTATGTTAGTATCCTTTAAATTATTTTGTTATTTTAGTATCCTGTAAGTTATATCATGTTATTTTAGTATCATGTAAGTTATATCATGTTGTTTTAGTATCATGTAAGTTATATCATGTTGTTTTAGTATCCTGTAAGTTTTATCCTTTTATATTAGTATCCTGCAAGTTAGATCCTATTATATCAGTTTCCAGATGAGTGTTAATTATAATCTGTAAATCCTATTTCTAAGGTTCATAAAATTTCCAGGGTCTGTGTAAGATCAGATAGTATGTAACAGAATTGTTTGTATATATATATTTGAGCATATTATGCTTAAGGTAAGCTGTTGGCATCACCTTGTGTCCATTATCCTTTTTTGTCTTTTTTCAACATTTTTTGAGATTTATTGTTTATTTTTTCACAAATTATAGTTTATTTTTAAAAGCATTCATTAAACGTTTTAAAAATCCTAACGTTTGATTATTCTAAAATGTATATATTATATATTGTAACATTCATAATTTGGTAAACAATATGATTTAACAAGTGTTAGATATTTTAGATACTAATTTTTTGTTTCTCAGTTGTTATAATAGGTATGGAAAAGTACCAAAATTTGCTGAACTTTATTAAATCTATTAATGGACAGGGTTCATACAGACCTGGAAAATTAATAATGGAAAATGAATTTTGACTCGAAAAATCATGGAATCTTGGTAAAGGGAATTTTATCATGTTATGCATCAAATTGTTATGGAATCAAGAAAAGATAACTCTTTGATTAATATTCCATACTGGTAGTTATATTACTTCCCTTTACTTGTCATATGTAATTTGCTATGTAGTGCAATCTACTCGGTCTCTCTGATATCAGCCTTCTTACTTGAATGAATAGGACCAATTTTAATGCTTGCCTATATGGTAATTATTGCGGTGATGAGGGTAAACAAACCTAGACACAGTTCTAGAAGTAGCATGTAATCATTTGATGCCAAGGAAGATATAACCAAAGGCTTAAACTCTAGACATTGAAACTTAAATCTACTGTTATGTTATCATGAAAAGTTTTATAGAATGATTGAAAAGACATGGAAATTTGGTTCCAGCACTTTGTATGAACCCTGATGGATCAAGTTAGGTAATTAAGAATGTATGACTATTTAATTGACTTTATGTGTCTACATTAATTTAATTCAGGGTTTGACAGAAGATAATTTACATAGCATAATAGCAAAGCTTCAGAAAGAGATACAGAGTAAAGACTATCAACTTCAGATGTTAAACTCTAGTACTATAATACTTCAGGATAAAGTCAGGTAAATATACCAAAAGTTAAGTTATAGAAAGGGCATCAAAACAGGAGGCTATCTAATTTGTACAAGGGGGCAAAGCCCCAACCCCATTATAAATAAGATTGTCGAGTGTTCTGATGTTCTTCATCTTTTCTATCTTAGACAAACATAAAAATACATCACAATATGTAACCCCAGAAAAAGTAACCATACTGTAGGGAAAACAAGAAATTGCAGAAATCAGCCACCATAAAGCTTGTGCATTTTTTTTTAGCTCTAACACATTTTCAAAAGAAATGTCACCAAACTATGATACAATGATAACCTTGTGGGCCGAGATATTTGATATCAATAAAAACCTTGTGGGTTGAGATATTTGGTATAAATGATAACCTTGTGGTCCAAGATATTTGGTATCAATGTTAACCTCATGGTCCAAGATATTTGGTATCAATGATAAGCTTGTGTTTCAAGATATTTGGCTTACAAATAATGCTTTTAAAATGATAACCTTGTGGTCCAAGATATTTGGTATTTATGATAAGCTCATGGTCCAAGTTATTTGGTATGAATGATAACCTTATGGTTCAAGATATTTGGTTTCAATGTCAACCTCCTGGTCCAAAATATTTGGTATAAATGTTTAAACTCGTGGTCCAGGATATTTGGTATCAATAATAACCTTGTATTTCTTTGATATCTGGTGTAAATGTTAACCTTGTGGTCCATGATATTTGGTACCAATGTTAACCTCCTGGTCTAAGATATTTGGTATGTATGATGAGCTTGTGGTCAAAGATATTTGGTATAAATGTTAACTTCGTGGTCCAAGATATTTGTTATCAATGTTAACCTCATGGTCCAAGATATTTGGTATCAATGATAACCTTGTGTTTCAAGATATTTGGCTTACAAATAATGCTTTTTAAATGATAACCTTGCGGTCCAAGATATTTGGTATTAATGATAAGCTCATGGTCCAAGATATTTGGTATTAATGATAACCTTGTGGTCCAAGATATTTGGTATGTATGATAACCTTGTGGTCCAAAATATCTGGTATCAGTGATAACCTTGTGGTCCAAGATATTTGATATAAATGATAACCTCCTGGTCAGAGATATTTGGTATGTATGATAACCTTGTGGTCCAAGATATCTGGTATCAATGTAACTTCGTGGTCCAAGATATTTGATATGTATGATAACCTTGTGGTCTGGGGTGTAAATGATAACCGTGTGGTTCAAGATATTTGGTATGATTCATAACCTTGTGGTCAAAGATATTTGATTGACAAATAATGCTTTTAAAATGATAACCTTGTGGTCCAAGATATTTGGTATAAATGATAACCTTGTGGTCCAAGATATTTGGTATAAATGATAACCTTGTGGTCCAAGATATTTGGTATAAATGATTACTTTGTAGTTCGAGATATTTGGTTTCTATGTTAGTTGTGGTCCATGATATTTGGTATAAATAATAACCATGTGGTCTGTGATATTTGGTTAAAATAATAACCATGTGGTCCGCGATATTTGGTATAAATAATAACCATGTGGTCCGAGATATTTGGTTAAAATGATAACCTTATGGTCCGAGATATATGGTATAAATAATAACCTTATGGTCCAAGATATTTGGTATAAATAATAACCATGTGGTCCGCGATATTTGGTATAAATAATAACCTTGTGGTCCGAGATATTTGGTATAAATAATAACCTTATGGTCCGAGATATATGGTATAAATAATAACCATGTGGTCCAAGATATTTGGTATAAATAATAACCATGTGGTCTGCAATATTTGGTATAAATAATCATGTGGTCCGAGATATTTGGTATAAATGTTGAACTTGTGGTCCAAGATATTTGGTATAAATAATAACCTCGTGGTCCAAGATATTTGGTATAAATATTAACCTTGTGGTCCTAGATATTTTGTGTGATTGATTATCTTGTAGTCCTATACAAAATGTTATTTATTATTCCTCTTTGGTAACAGTGAGCTGTAAACTTGGGATAACTTTTTTTATTATAGACTTTTATAATTAAGGAAATACATTTAGATACACCTATCTAGAGTTACATATGGCTTAGCTCATAATTTTATGCCTCAAGTTAGGTGGATATTTCATCATTCCTACCTTAGATTTATTAGATACCTAACTGTGATCACTTAATTTATCATTAGATATTTTATCCAAAGTTAGGTGAATAATATAGACATCATCATTTGATTTGAATGCAATCTCTTGATAAAACTCATGAATTTCTTGCTTTTTTGTGATCATTAAATTAGCAAAAAATGTTTCTTTTGGCTGATGAATGACATATGCTTGTTATCGGGGATCATGTCAATGACAGCTTGCCCTGCAAAAATGAGTTTCAAATGCTGAAAATAATCAACCAAGTAATAGTACATTATGATCTCATATGTATTGATTTCATAATATGCACGTTTCTGATGCATGTTGTGAAGTACAAAATGCTAACATCTGGCTAAATAGGTTTTTTTAGCCATCTGAAAAATCAAATTGTATTTTATAGAGAAAATGATGAAATATTCATATATAATAAAGTATACAATTTATTTAGTATATTTTGAATTGTTTTGGTAGTCTACATTTAATCTGAGAATAACATTTGAATTGAAGTTAAAATAAATATAGGTTGTCCCCGATAGCTAAAATTATAAGGAAGACGATCAAAATTGTATCCAAGAGTCCCTAGTGTGATCCTCGGATGAGGCAGGTTTTCTCTGTGACAACTGATCTCATGGCATCATGTCTAATGGCTATTTGTAAGGAGTTCGTTACTAAGCAAAGAAATCATTAATTACTCGCTAGTTGACCAGGAATATTTTCAGTTAAAAGTGGACAACTGCCAAGATCAAATAAACAAGAGGGCCATGATGGCCCTGAGGTCGCTCACCTGTATAAAGGCACCCGGAGCGGGGCCAGTTTAAACCCCAGGGCTTTTATTTGAACAAACTTAGAAGACACCCATTAGAAGATGTTTCACAATGTTAAGTATTTACTACACACCTATAATGAAAAACAATGATCTACTCCCCCCCCCCCCATCAGGGCCAATTTTAATCCAGGGGCTTTTATTTGAACAAACTTGGTAGACACCAATAACAAGATGTTTCATGCTAAACATCTAAGCTCTAGCTCATTGGGTTTTTTAAAAGAAGATTTTTAAGTTTTTACTATACACATATAGTTAAAAACATTGACACCCCTGGGGCGGGGCCAGTTTTGACCCCAGGGCTTTTATTTGAACAAACTTTGTAGACACTCACTAGAAGATGTTTCATGTTTAATATCTAAACTCCAGCTATTTGGGTTTTTTCAAAGAAGATTTTAAGTTTTTGCTATAAACATATAAGGAAAATCAATGACACCCGGGGCGGGGCCAGTTTTGACCCCAGGGCTTTTATTTGAACAAACTTTGTAGACACTCACTATAAGATATTGCATGCTTAATATCTAAACTCCAGCTTTTTGGGTTTTTTCAAAAAAGATTTTTTAAGTTTTTGCTAGACACATATAAGGAAAATCAATGAACCCCGGGGCGGGGCCAATTTTGACCCCAGGGCTTTTTTTTTTAACAAACTTGGTAGACACCCATTATAACATGTTTCATGCTAAATATCTTAGGTCTAGCTCTTTGAGTTCTTTAAAAGAAGATTTTAAAGTTTTTACTATATGCATATAGGGAAAATCAATGACCCCCTGGGGCGGGGCCAATTTTGACCCCAGGGCTTTTATTTGAACAGACTTGGTAGACACTCTTTAGAAGATGTTTCATGCTAAATATCTTAGCTCTAGCTCTTTGGGTTCTTTAAAAGAAGATTTTATAAGTTTTTACTATATGCATATAGGGAAAATTTAAAGACACCCTGGGGCGGGGCCCATTTTGACCCTAGGGCTTTTATTTGAACAAACTTGGTAGACACTCACTAGAAGATGTTTCATGCTTAATATCTAAAATCTATCTATCTGGGTTTTTTCAAAGAAGATTTTTAAGTTTTTGCTATACACTGTCATATAAGGAGAATCAATGACCCCCGGGGCGGGGCCAATTTTGACCTTAGGGGTTTTAATTCAACAAACTTTGTAGACACTCACTAGAAGATGTTTCATGCTTAATATCTAAACTCTAGCTATCTGGGTTTTTTCAAAGAAGATTTTTAAGTTTTTGCTATACACTGTCATATAAGGAGAATCAATGACCCCCGGGGCGGGGCCAATTTTGACCCCAGGGCTTTTATTTGAACAAACTTTGTAGACACTCACTAGAAGATGTTTCATGCTTAATATCTAAACTCCAGCTGTTTTTAACCAGGTTTTCAATTTTGAAAATCCTGGTTATTAGATTGGGGTATGGCGGGCGGATGGGCGGGCGGGCGTCAAACGAAATTGTGTCCGCTCTGTAACTCTTCAACCCTTTGAAGAATTTTGATGAAACTTCAGACAAATGTTTACCACATCAAGATGACGTGCAGAACGCATGTTCCGCATGGCTGGCTCCAAGGTCAAGGTCACAGTGACATTAACATTGAAAATCCTGTCCGCTCTGTAACTCTTCAACCCTTTGAAGAATTTTGATGAAACTTCAGACAAATGTTTACCACATCAAGATGACGTGCAGAACGCATGTTCCGCATGGCTGGCTCCAAGGTCAAGGTCACAGTGACATTAACATTGAAAATCCTGTCCGCTCTGTAACTCTTCAACCCTTTGAAGAATTTTGATGAAACTTCAGACAAATGTTTACCACATCAAGATGACGTGCAGAACGCATGTTCCGCATGGCTGGCTCCAAGGTCAAGGTCACAGTGACATTAACATTGAAAATCCTGTTTACATGATTTTAACTTGATTTGGTAGTCAAAGTTAACCAGGTTTTCAATTTTGAAAATCCTGGTTATTAGATTGGGGTATGGCGGGCGGATGGGCGGATGGGCGGGCGGGCGTCAAACGAAATTGTGTCCGCTCTGTAACTCTTCAACCCTTTGAAGAATTTTGATGAAACTTCAGACAAATGTTTACCACATCAAGATGACGTGCAGAACGCATGTTCCGCATGGCTGGCTCCAAGGTCAAGGTCACAGTGACATTAACATTGAAAATCCTGTCCGCTCTGTAACTCTTCAACCCTTTGAAGAATTTTGATGAAACTTCAGACAAATGTTTACCACATCAAGATGACGTGCAGAACGCATGTTCCGCATGGCTGGCTCCAAGGTCAAGGTCACAGTGACATTAACATTGAAAATCCTGTCCGCTCTGTAACTCTTCAACCCTTTGAAGAATTTTGATGAAACTTCAGACAAATGTTTACCACATCAAGATGACGTGCAGAACGCATGTTCCGCATGGCTGGCTCCAAGGTCAAGGTCACAGTGACATTAACATTGAAAATCCTGTTTACATGATTTTAACTTGATTTGGCAGTCAAAGGTCATATCATCTTTGGAGGTAATTTAAAAAAGATATGATATATTATTTAAAGAATTTTTTTAGGCAAACTACCTTTAATCACACTATCGGAAATGTTTCTATATAAACTAAGAAGGCCCGAAGCGTGCATTATTTTTCAACAATGCACTCGCCGTTCTTATTATCTCCCTGTGTATTTTCACATTGAGGGCGCCATTTTGTTTGAAAAATGTGATAAATAAAAACAATTTTTTGTCGAATTTTGTTTTGAAAACTATCTAGAATGAAAGAAAATGGTCTAACTAAGAAAATGAATTCAAACACCAATATCTTTTATTTAGTCGTTAACGCTGTACAGACATTTAGAGTATTGTTTACGTGACATCAAAATGTAGCGCCAAACAGCACGTGCAAAACAATCAAATCAAGTACTCTATTTTAATGTCGCAAAGGAGTTAAGTTTTACATTTATTTCACTTTTAATAATTTTTATTTCGCTTGAAAAATTATAGAGTGAAATAAAAAAATAAACAAACAAAGTTTTATTGACGTTTCCAAAATTCGTTATTCTACACAAAGATTTAACGACATTTTTTTTCATACCACTGAAACGGCCTGTATTTTTAAGAACGTTTCTATTGGAAACTCTGAGGCGAAAACAAATTTAACCACCAAACATAAAGTCCAACATTATAATAATAATTATATTTTTTCTTGAAAAGTAGTCCGGCAAACAGGTGCCCATTTATGCATACCACGTGATCAAGTGCCGTAGATCAGTAAAAATATACGGCACCTTGTTATCGGGCCGACATTGATACAAGTGACAGGATAATATTGAATCTTAAGTAGTGCCTGTTAGTCCCTTATGGAAAATGATGCAGTTACCCAGAATCCATTAAGCTCAAAATTGATAAACTTTCATAATATGAACTTTAAATGTATGATAAATACATAAAACATATGAATAATATCTGCTTGATACATTATATATGATTCATTTGACTTTCCTAGAAATGTAGTGTCATGACAAGGGTAAAAACAAAATTCTTTGTCAATCAAGGAAAAACACATGACACTTTCTAATTAACATGCAACACATTTTTATGATAAATTATTGCAATCATAACCTAATGTAAATGATAAATGATAGCCACAATGTAGGCGTACATTTTATTAGTCATTTAACATCTGTGATCCAAAAAATATTCATATGGAAAGTTTTGATATGAAAGATGTACTTTTAGTAATAATTATGCATATGGCTGAAAAGTGCAATTTTTAACCAGGTTTTCCGAAGGAAAAAACTGGTTATTAGATTGAGGTATGTCGGCGGGCGGATGGGCGGGCGGGCATAAACAATTTCTTCTGTGCGCAACTCATTTCTCCACAGACTTTGACCAAACTTTCACAGAACCTTTGTCATTAAGTGCCCTGGCGCATATTTTCCGGGTTTTGTGATTGGATAATATTAGACCTAGTTATGGCCCTTTGTTTTTTTTCCTTAACAGAATAATTATAGTGAACAATTCATTTGTGCGCAACTCCTCCTACATTTCTTAAAGGATTTTGACCAAACTTTCACAGAAGCTTTGTTATCAAGTGCCCCCCCTGGTGCATATTGTCGGGGTTTTGTGAATTTAGATAATATTTGACCTAATTATGGTCTTTTGTTTTTTTTCCTTACACAGAATATATAGTGAACAATTTCTTCTGTACGCAACTCCTCCTACATTTCTCAACGGATTTTAACCAAACTTTCACAGAAGCTTTGTCATCAAGTGCCCTGGCGCATATTGTCGGGTTTTGTGATTGGATAATTTTTGACCTAATTATGGCCCTTTGTTTTTTTTTCCTTTTACAGAATATATAGTGAATTCTTTTTCTGTATGCAACTCCTCCTACATTATTCATGATTTATATTGCACATAGTTACAATTTGTTGCTTGTATTTGTATTTCAACTACAACATATTTATCTACATAATGGTGATAATAGAAAACCTGGTTTCATGGCATTGCCATGTTTCTTGTTGGTTTTTTCAAAGAAGATTTTTTAAGTTTTTGCTATACACATATAAGGAAAATCAATGACCCCCTGGGACGGGGCGAATTTTGACCCCAGGGCTTTTATTTGAACAAACTTGGTAGACATCCATTTGAACATGTTTCATGCTAAATATCTTAGCTCTAGCTCTTTGAGTTCTTTAAAAGAAGATTTTTAAGTTTTTACTATATGCATATATGGAAATCAATGACCCCCTGGGGCGGGGCCAATTTTGACCCAAGGGCTTTTTATTTGAACAAACTTGGTAGACACTTATTAGAATATGTTTCATGCTAAATATCTTAGCTCTAGCTCTTTGGGTTCTTTAAAAGAAGATTTTTTAAGTTTTTACATTATGCATATAGGGAAAATCAATGACCCCCTGGGGCGGGGCCAATTTTGACCCAAGGGCTTTTATTTGAACAAACTTGGTAGACACTCACTAGAAGATGTTTCATGCTTAATATCTAAACTCTAGCTATTTGGGTTTTTTCAAAGAAGATTTTTAAGTTTTTGCTATACACATAAAAGGAAAATCAATGACCCCGGGGGGGGGGGGGGAATTTTGACCCAAGGGCTTTTATTTGAACAAACTTTGTAGACACTCACTATAAGATGTTTCATGCTCAATATCTAAACCCCAGCTTTTTGGGTTTTTTCAAAAAAGATTTTTTAAGTTTTTGCTAGACACATATAAGGAGAATCAATGAACCCCGGGGCGGGGCCAATTTTGACCCCAGGGCTTTTATTTGAACAAACTTGGTAGACACCCATTATAACATGTTTCATGCTAAATATCTTAGGTCTAGCTCTTTGAGTTCTTTAAAAGAAGATTTTAAAGTTTTTACTATATGCATATAGGGAAAGTCAATGACCCCCTGGGGCGGGGCCAATTTTGACCCCAGGGCTTTTATTTGAACAAACTTGGTAGACACTCTTTAGAAGATGTTTCAAACTAAATATCTTAGCTCTAGCTCTTTGGGTTCTTTAAAAGAAGATTTTATAAGTTTTTACTATATGCATATAGGGAAAATTTAAAGACACCCTGGGGCGGGGCCCATTTTGACCCTAGGGCTTTTATTTGAACAAACTTGGTAGACACTCACTAGAAGATGTTTCATGCTTAATATCTAAAATCTATCTATGTGGGTTTTTTCAAAGAAGATTTTTAAGTTTTTGCTATACACTGTCATATAAGGAGAATTAATGACCCCCGGGGCGGGGCCAATTTTGACCCTAGGGCTTTTAATTGAACAAACTTGGTAGACACACACTAAAAGATGTTTCATGCTTAATATCTAAACTCTAGCTATCTGGGTTTTTTCAAAGAAGATTTTTAAGTTTTTGCTTTACACTGTCATATAAGGAGAATCAATGACCCCCAGGTCGGGGCCAATTTTCACCCCAGGGCTTTTATTTGAACAAACTTTGTAGACACTCACTAGAAGATGTTTCATGCTTAATATCTAAACTCCAGCTGTTTTTGGTTTTTTCAAAGAAGATTTTTTAAGTTTTTGCTATACACATATAAGGAAAATCAATAATCCCCTGGGACGGGGCGAATTTTGACCCCAGGGCTTTTATTTGAACAAACTTGGTAGACATGCATTAGAACATGTTTCATGCTAAATATCTTAGCTCTAGCTCTTTGAGTTCTTTAAAAGAAGATTTTTAAGTTTTTACTATATGCATATATGGAAAATCAATGACCCCCTGGGGCGGGGCCAATTTTGACCCTAGGGCTTTTTATTTGAACAAACTTGGTAGACACTTATTAGAAGATGTTTCATGCTAAATATCTTAGCTCTAGCTCTTTGGGTTCTTTAAAAGAAGATTTTTAAGTTTTTACTTTATGCATATAGGGAAAATCAAAGACCCCCTGGGGCGAGGCCAATTTTAACCCAAGGGCTTTTATTTGAACAAACTTGGTAGACACTCACTAGAAGATGTTTCATGCTTAATATCTAAACTCTAGCTATTTGGGTTTTTTCAAAGAAGATTTTTAAGTTTTTGGTATACACATAAAAGGAAAATCAATGACCCCCGGGGCGGGGCCAATTTTGACCCCAGGGCTTTTATTTGAACAAACTTGGTTGACACCCATTAGAACATGTTTCATGCTAAATATCTTAGCTCTAGCTCTTTGAGTTCTTTAAAAGAAGATTTTTTAAGTTTTTACTATATGCATATAGGGAAAATCAATGACCCCCTGGGGCGGGGTTAATTTTGACCCAAGGGCTTTTACTTGAGCAAACTTGGTAGACACTCTTTAGAAGATGTTTCATGCTAAATATCTTAGCTCTAGCTCTTTGGGTTCTTCAAAAGAAGATTTTTTAAGTTTTTACTATATGCACATAAGGAAAATCAAAGACACCCTGGGGCGGGGCCAATTTTGACCCCAGGGCTTTTATTTGAACAAACTTTGTAGACACTCCCTAGAAGATGTTTCATTCTTAATATCTAAACTTTAGCTATTTGGGTTTTTTCAAAGAAGATTTTTTAAGTTTTTGCTATACACATATAGGGAAAATCAATAACCCCCTAGGGCGGGGCCAATTTTGACCCCAGGGCTTTTATTTGAACAAACTTGGTAGACACCCATTAGAACATGTTTCATGTTAAATATCTTAGCTCTAGCTCTTTGAGTTCTTTAAAAGAAGATTTTTTAAGTTTTTGCTATACACATATAAGGAAAATCTATGACCCCCGGGGCGGGGCCAATTTTGACCCCAGGGCTTTTATTTGAACAAACTTGGTAGACACCCATTAGAACATGTTTCATGCCAAATATCTAAGCTCTAGCTCTTAGGGTTTTTTAAAAGAAGATTTTTTAAGTTTTTCCTATTGGTTGCCTGACATGGCATGAGTTTTTAATGGAATTTAAATTTTTGAACAACTTTGAAAGGGGTCCACCTAAGGATCATTTCTGTAAAGTTTGGTTGCAATTTGCCATGTGGTTTAGGAGGAGATGTTGTTTGAAAAGTTTGATGCCATTTTTTGAAGGACGCACGGACGCACAACGGGCGCAGAGTGATGACAAAAGCTCACCCTTGAGCACTTTGTGCTCAGGTGAGATAAATAATGTATATTTAGAGTGAAAGAAAAAGCAACAATTTTAATTTGATAATCTTTTGCAAAATAAACAACACTATTATCATCATGTTGTTGAGAAATATAAAAAGCTATAGAAGTCGGTGTGTGAAGAGTCTCTGGCATCCATTTCTGTGTTGTTATCCTTATAGAAAAAAAAATAATCATGATACATGTATAAATCTGTTTACAAAACTTTGATATTATTACAGCTGTTGTTGAAAATTCATAATGTATTTCTTGAGACCATTTATTTGGCTGCAGCATTGTTCCCTTTGAAAACATTGTAAGAAATAAACTTAGGACTAATTCTTACATGTAGGAAGCTGCAAATTTTGTTACAATTGACCTGGAGTTATTATCATCACATTTGTGAAAATGTTCATCATGTACAAAACCAAGATCAAAATCGATTGTAATATAATTATAACGTAACATCTGCCATTTCACTTGTGATATTATTTAGATACATGTTATACAATTATCTGTGAGGAGAAATTGCGTTTTAGATAAACAATTCAACATCAACATCATCTGTCGTTGATGAATAATCACATAAAACATAGAAGTTAATATATGATCCGCGTAACAACAAAACCAACGTAATGCGTTTGTGACCAGCATGGATCCAGACCAGCCTGCGCATCCGCGCAGTCTGATCTGAGGATCCATGCTGTTCACTATCAGTTTCTCTACTTGTAATTGGGTTTGTAAGCAAACAGCATGGATCCTGATCAGACTGCACGGATGCGCAGGCTGGTCTGGATCCATGCTGGTCGCAAATGCATTACATTGGTTTTGTGGTGACGGGGCTCATATATATTATAGCTCATAACCATCTAAACCATCAATATTTTTATAATTATCAAAACTTAATTGGGACCAGTCATTTAATGGTAGACAGAGAAAATACTGGAACAGCAATTCTTTATTCTGTTACTAAATTATAGCCCATAAGCATTTATATTTTAAATATTTTGATAATTATCATCCCTTGATAATTATTAAGAAGGTTGAAATTGAAATGGCAAAATCCATGTTGTCTATCCAGGCGATTTTTGTACTTAACTGAATTTGGACCTGAGTCATTTAATGGTAGACAAAGCAAATAATTTATATACATACGTTCATCATGTACAAAAGCAAGATCAAAATCGATTGTAATATAATTAAAAAGTAACATCTGCATTACATTTCACTTAGATAATTGTAAAATTCAGTGATATTATATAGATACATTTTATACATTTATCTGTGTGGACAAATTGCGTTTTAAATTAACAATTCAACATCAACATCATTTGCTTAGGGTTAGCTTTTAGGATAGTTGAATGTCTGTCGTCCGTCCACATTTGTTCGTTAACGGTCTAGCGGTCACATTTTTGCCTAAATCATCGTCAAACTTTGTCAGGATGCTTGTCTTGGTAATTGCTCGGATGTGTTGGAACATGGGTCATCTCAGATGAAAAACTAAGTCACAGGATATAAAAACAGAAAAACCTTGTTAACACTCTAGTGGTCACTTTTTTGACTCAATTGTTATCAAACTTGGTCAGCTTGCTTGTCTAGGTAATTGCTCAGATGAGTTCAAACATGGGTCATCTCGGATGAAAACTTAGGTCACAGGAGCTAAAAATACAAAAAACCTTGTTTACACTCTAGTGGTCACATTTTTGACTCAATTATCATCAACCTTGGTCAGAATGCTTGTCTAGGTAATTGCTCAGATGAGTTCTAACATGGGTCATCTAAGATGAAAAACTAGATCACAGGAGTTAAAAATAGAAAAATCTTGTTAACACTCTAATGGCTACTGTTCAAATCCAAAATCCTTGTCCGCGTCCAGATTTCAGATTAAAGTTTTGGTGCAGTAAAATATTTTTCACTATAACTTTGTCATTTCTTCAACTTTAAACTTCAAATATATGTTCCTTATCTTCAACCACATCTTATGTGACAAGGTTCATAACTCTAGCACCAATATTTTCAGATTTAGCTCCCCTTGAACGTAGAATTTTCCTTAATAAATACTATTTTTTACTGCCACTTCTTTATATCTTAAGGGATCAATTTCATACGTCAAACATATGTACCTTATCATCAACCACATCTTATGTGATAAGGTTTATAACTCTAGCACCAATATTTTCAGATTTATCTCCCCTCAAACTTAGAATTTTCCTTAATAAATACTATTTTTTACTGCCACTTCTTTATTTCTTAAGGGATCAACTTCATACTTTAAATATATGTACCTTATCATTAACCACATGTTACGTCGTAAGGTTTATAACTCTAGCACCAATATTGCAAGAATTATCTCCCCATAATCTTAGATTATATTTCTTGAGAAAAATTTTAGTTTTTACTTTAACTTTTTTTAGTTTTAAAGGTTTCTACCTCAAACTTCAAATACTTATTCCTTATCATCAATAACATCTTATGTGGCAAGGTTCATAACTCTTGAAGCAATATCTACAAATTTATCTTTCTTTGAACTTAGGATTTTCTTTAATAAATATTATAACTTCTTTACTTTTTAGCTCACCTGTCACTTAGTGACAGGGTGAGCTTTTGTGATCGCTTTTCGTCCGGCGTCCGGCCGTCCGTCCGGCGTCCGTCCGTCGTCCGTCGTCCGTAAACTTTTACTTTAAATGACATCTCCTCATAAACCACTGAGCCAATTTCATCCAAACTTCACAGGAATGTTCCTTTGGTGGTCACCTTTAAAAATTGTTCAAAGAATTTAATTCCATGCAGAACTCTGATTGCCATGGTAACGAAAGAAAAAACTTAAAAAATCTTCTTTTAAAAAACCCTAAGAGCTAGAGCTTAGATATTTGGCATGAAACATCTTCTAATAAGTGTCTACCAAGTTTGTTCAAATAAAAGCCCTGGGGTCAAAATTGGCCCCGCCCCAGGGGGTCTTTGATTTTCCCTATATGCATATAGTAAAAACTTAAAAAATCTTCTTTTAAAGAACCCAAAGAGCTAGAGCTAAGATATTTAGCATGAAACATCTTCTAATGAGTGTCTACCAAGTTTGTTCAAATAAAAGCCCTCGGGTCAAAATTGGCCCCGCCCCAGGGGGTCATTGATTTTCCCTATATGCATATAGTAAAAACTTAAAAATCTTCTTTTAAAGAACTCAAAGAGCTAGAGCTAAGATATTTAGCATGAAACATGTTCTAATAGGTGTCTACCAAGTTTGTTCAAATAAAAGCCCTTGGGTCAAAATTGGCCCCGCCCCGGGGGTCATTGATTTTCCTTATATGTGTATAGCAAAAACTCTAAAAATCTTCTTTGAAAAAACCCAAATAGTTGGAGTTTAGATATTAAGCATGAAACATCTTCTAGTGAGTGTCTACAAAGTTTGTTCAAATAAAAGCCCTGGGGTCAAAATTGGCCCCGCCCCGGGGTCATTGATTTTCCTTATATGTGTATAGCAAAAACTTAAAAAATCTTCTTTGAAAAAACCCAAATAGCTAGAGCTTAGATATTAAGCATGAAACATCTTCTAGTGAGTGTCTACCAAGTTTGTTCAAATAAAAGCCCTGGGGTTAAAATTGGCCCCGCCCCAGGGGGTCATTGATTTTCCCTATATGCATATAGTCAAAAAATTAAAAAATCTTCTTTTAAAGAACTCAAAGAGCTAGAGCTAAGATATTTAGCATGAAACATGTTCTAATAGGTGTCTACCAAGTTTGTTCAAATAAAAGCCCTTGGGTCAAAATTGGCCCCGCCCCGGGGGTCATTGATTTTCCTTATCTGTGTATAGCAAAAACTCTAAAAATCTTCTTTGAAAAAACCCAAATAGTTGGAGTTTAGATATTAAGCATGAAACATCTTCTAGTGAGTGTCTACAAAGTTTGTTCAAATAAAAGCCCTGGGGTCAAAACTGGCCCGCCCCAGGGGTGTCATTGATTTTATCTATATGTGCATAGTAAAAACTTAAAAATCTTCTTTTAAAAAACCCAATGAGCTAGAGCTCAGATGTTTAGCATGAAACATCCTCTTATTGGTGCCTACCAAGTTTGTTCAAATAAAATCTCTTGGATTAAAATTGGCCCTGCTGGGGGGGGGGGAGAGCTGGGGGGTAGATCGTTGTTTTTCATTATATGTGTGTAGTAAAAACTTAACATCATGAAACATCTTCTAATGGCTGTCTTCCAAGTTTGTTATCCCCCGCCGATGGAATCGGGAGGGGGATATAGTTTTGGCGTTGTCCGTCCGTCCTTCCGTCCGTCCGTCTGTCCGTCCGTCCGTCTGTCCGTCCGTCCATCCGTCCGTCCGAATTTCGTTTCCGGAGTAGTTCTCTGCAACTAATGGCTGGAATTCAACGAAACTTTATGGGAATGTTGATCAGCATGTGAAGTTGTGCACCTGGGTATTTTCGTCTGGATATTTTTAGTATTTTTAGAGTTATTGCCCTTGACTCAGTAAAATTTTGTCTGAATTTCGTTTCCGGAGTAGTTCTCTGCAACTAATGGCTGGAATTCAACGAAACTTTATGGGAATGTTGATTAGCATGTGAAGTTGTGCACCTGGGTATTTTCGTCTGGATATTTTTAGTATTTTTAGAGTTATTGCCCTTGACTCAGTAAAATTTTGTCCGAATTTCGTTTCCGGAGTAGTTCTCTGCAACTAATGGCTGGAATTCAACGAAACTTTATGGGAATGTTGATCAGCATGTGAAGTTATGCACCTGGGTATTTTCGTCTGGATATTTTTAGTATTTTTAGAGTTATTGCCCTTGACTTAGTAAAATTTTGTAAATTTCAACTTGTGTCGCATGTAACTCAAAAAGTATTTGACCTATAGTCATGAAACTTTACAGGAATGTTGATCAGTATGTGTAGTTGTGCACCTGGGTATTTTCGTCTGGATATTTTTAGTATTTTTAGAGTTATTGCCCTTGACTTAGTAAAATTTGTAATTTTCAACTTGTGTCGCATGTAACTCAAAAAAGTATTTGACATAGAGTCATGAAACTTTACAGGAATGTTGATCAGTATGTGTTGTTGTGCACCTGTGTATTTTCATCAGGATATTTTTAGTATTTTTAGAGTTATTGCCCTTGACTCAGTAAAATTTTGTCCGAATTTCGTTTCCGGAGTAGTTCTCTGCAACTAATGGCTGGAATTAAACGAAACTTTATGGGAATGTTGATCAGCATGTGCAGTTGTGCACCTGGGTATTTTCGTCTGGATATTTTTAGTATTTTTAGAGTTATTGCCCTTGACTCAGTAAAATTTTGTAATTTTCAACTTGTGTTGCATGTAACTCAAAAAGTATTTTAGCTAGAGTCATGAAACTTTACAGGAATGTTGATCAGTATGTGTAGTTGTGCACCTGGGTATTTTCGCCTGGATATTTTTAGTATTTTTAGAGTTATTGCCCTTGACTTAGTAAAATTTTGTAATTTTCAATCACAATCGTCAGTCACATGGGGCCAGAAAAGGAGTTTCATAAATGCAAAATTAAAAAATCTTGTCTGACAGTACAAGGCCTAGAGCTTTGATATTTGGTATATGATATAACATATAGGTTCTCTGCCAAAATTGTTCAATTTTTAGCCCTGGGGTCAAAATTGGCCCGACTCCAGGGGGTCATAGATTTTCCTTATATGTATTTAGTGAAAACTTAAAAACTCTTCTTGTTTGAAGGTACAAGGCTTCAAGTTCAAAGAATTTTACAGTTTATGCCATGATTAATATATAAATAAAGCCTTATGTCTTCAGTTGTTGTGTTAATAATAACCAGTACTCGGCGGGGGATATAAATTCAACGAATTTGCTTGTTCAAATAAAAGTCCTGGGGTTTAAACTGGCCCCGCTCCGGGTGCCTTTATACAGGTGAGCGACCTCAGGGCCATCATGGCCCTCTTGTTTTCTGTCCTGATACATATCACGATATTTGTTTTTCAAAACGATGCGATTCACGATATGCATTGCATACTTTGAAGAAATGTGATGCATATTGCATCATTCTTATGTTGCGATGCGATACGTATCACGATACTGACTTTCAGACTTGGTATATAAAAATTTGGCCATTTGTTTACAGCATAATTATGAACATAATACAAAACTATTACAATAACAAAAAAATAAACTCTTTAACTTGTTGTTATAACTTGGTTTCCGATTTTGATCTTTCAACAATTTACTTTTCTGATTACTTAAAGGTATTGTTAATTATACCATAACAGCAAGTTGATATCTACTATTCTAACACTGAAGTCCACTACTGTGAATATGGCAGTTAAACAATTTCAGTCTTACAATACACCACCACGGATTTATATTACAATTATTGTAATATAAATCCGTGACACCACTAAAGATTTTTCTTGTGAAAAAAATAGTAACAAGTGATTTACAATTGTCAACAACTGTGAAAATAACAGTTTATCAGTTCACTCTCAGTTTTCTCGAAAGATTTGTGCTCAACCCCAGAGTATTTTATTTTGAGTTTGCAGATTTTGCAAACACTCGACGTCCGGTCTTCCACATTATACAACACTATCTGTTGGTTCCCAAAAAACTACAATGTTCCCAAAACTCGTGAATTATATGACCAGGGAGGATTAACTATTATTAAGTTTCCCCTTCTAAATTTTTTGCAGTCTACATGTTTTTCTGTTTGTTTGTTTTGTTGTTTTTTATGGGAAAATGATGTCAACGGAAATGAAAGTATAAATAGGGCCCCCTATAAATACGTGACGAATATCATATGGGAATGTTGTCATCATCACTATTTTAATCAGACATCAAGTGCGACTAAATAAAATTACAAATTCATTTTTGTAGATTGTTTTTTCTTGAAAACACATAGATCTCTAATTATTTTTTATTATAAACAAGTTCAAAAAACACCAGCCCATTTATATGGAATTGATAAAACTTGGTTAGTTACCGTTAAATGATTGCGGACATGGGGAAACAAGATGACAACGATGATATGATAATAGTCGCGCTTGTTCATTGTTTTCATGCGAGCCAGTTTAATTCTTTCTTCAGTCTTTCAAAAAAGACGTCTGTCCTTATATTCCTAGATATTGTTAGTGTATTGCGATACTTTCCCACTACATGTATATCGATACATTGGGAGGTGAAATTTGTATTGCATCGCAATATATTGGTTACGATGACAGGGCAGATCGGGATGCATCAATGAATTGTTACACCTGTAGTCACTGGGTCAAAGGTCAAGGTCACAGGGGCCTTGACTAAAAAAGCTTGTCTGCCCAATCACTTAAGAAACCTTTGACCCACAGTTTTTAGCTCACCTGACCACGAAGTGGACAAAGTGAGGTATAGTGATAGGGCTATGTCCGGGTCTGTCGTCGTGCGTAGTGCGTTGTCAACAATTGGGTTGTTAACAGTCTAGCAGTCACAGTTTTGATTGGATCATTGTCAAACTTTGTCAGAATGTTTGCCTCAATGAAATACAGATCGAGTTCGAAGATGGGTTATCTCGAGTCAAAAACTAGGTCACAGGAGCTAAAAATAGAAAAAGATTGTTAACACTCTAGTGGCTGCAGTTTGGATCCAAATATTTTGGAAATTTGTCAGGAAGGTTTTTTTAATGATTTCTAGGTAAAATTCGAAGATGGGTTATCTCCGGTCAAAAACTAGGACACAGGAGCTAAAAATAGAAAAAGCTTGTTAACACTCTAGTGGCTGCAGTTTTCATCCAAATATTCTGGAAATTTGTCAGGAAGGTTGTTTTGATGATTTCTTAAGCAAGTTCGAAGATGGGTTATCTCCGGTCAAAAACTAGGTCACAGGAGCTAAAAATAGAAAAAAAGCTTGTTAACATTCTACTGGCTGCAGTTTTGGTTCAAATATTCAGGAAATTTGTCAGGAAGGTTGTTTTGATGATTTCTAGGTCAAGTTCAAAGATGGGTCATATCTGGTAAAAAACTAGGTCACAGGAGCTAAAAAAAGAAAAAGCTTGTTAACACTCTAGTGGCTGCAGTTTTCATCCAAATATTCTTGAAATTTGTCAGGAAGGTTGTTTTGATGATTTCTAGGTCAAGTTCGAAGATGGGTCATCTCCGGTCAAAAACTATGTCACAGGAGCTAAAAATAGAAAAAGCTTGTTAACACTCTAGTGGCTGCAGTTTTGATCCAAATATTCTGGAAATTTGTCAGGAAGGTTGTTTTTGATGATTTCTAGGTCAAATTCGAAGATGGGTCATCTCCGGTCAAAAACTAGGTCACAGGAGCTAAAAATAGACAAATCTTTATAACAGTAGTGGCTGCAGTGTTGATCCAAATATCCTGGAAATTTGTCAGAAAGGTTGTTTTGATGATTTTTAGCTCGACTATTCGATAAGAATAAGTAGAGCTATTGTAGTCACCCGAGCGTCGGCGTCTGCGTCGGCGTAACCACTTATGTTGAAGTTTTTGTAATAGTTCAAATATTTTCAAAGTCCATTGACATATGGCTTTGAAACTTTGCACACTTGTTCACCATCATGACCCCAACCTGTAGCAGGAGGAGGTAACTCTATCAAGCATTTTAAGAGAATTATGCCCCTTTTTCGACTTAGAATTTACATTAAAGTTTTTGTAATAGTTCAAATATTTTCAAAGTCCATTGACATATGGCTTTGAAACTTTGCACACTTGTTTACCATCATGACCCCAACCTGTAAACAGGAGGAGGTAACTGTATCAAGCATTTTTTTTTACTATCAAGCACTAAGAATAGTCGAGCGTTGCTGTCCTACCGACAGCTCTTGTTAGGTCAAGTTTGAATATGGGTTGTCTCCAGTCAAAAATTAGGTCTCATTGCCCAAATATGGAAAACCTTTTTAACACTCTAGAGGTCACATTTTTGACTCCATTGTCATCAAACTTGGCCAGGATGCTTGTCTAAGTCATTGTTTGGATGTGGTTGATGGGTCAGGGGAGCGATCCAGGGCCATCATGGCCCTCTTGTTTTATTTGGCATGGAGGTGAGTCATGAGAAGTAGATGACCCCTATTGATTTTGAGGGAACTGGATCAAAGGTCAAGGTCACAGGGGCCTTGACGATAAAAGGCTTGTCCGCCCAATAACTTAAGATTCCTTTGACATTTGGCATGGAGGTTAGTCATGATTAGTAAGTGACCCCTTCTGATCTTGAGGTCACTGAGTCAAGGTCACAGGGATTTTAACTTCACAAAGTTTGTAAACCCAATAACTTAAGAAACCTTTGTATCACAGTCTTCATATTTGGCAAGGTCACAGGGGCATTGACTTTAAAAAGCTTGTCCGCCCAATTACTTAAGATTCCTTTGACCCACAGTCTTCATATTTTGCATGGAGGTCAGTCATGATAAGTAGGTGACCCCTATTGATTTTAAGGTCATTGGGTCAAAGGTCAAGGTCACATGGACTTTGACTTCAAAAGTTTGTCCGCCCTTTAACTTAAGATTCCTTTGACCCACTGTCTTCATATTTGGCTTGGAGGTTGATCATGACCATAAGGTGACTCCTATTGATTTTGAGGTCACTGGGTCAAAGGCCAAGGTCAAAGGGACCTTGACTAAAAAATGGCTTTTCCCCTCAATTGCCTAAGAATGCCTGTCCGCAGCGTATTGATTTTGACGTTTTCACATTTGAAGCATGTAGAATACCTAACTTAGCAATGCACTGGCTTAGTAACCTCAGATTTGGCAGGCAAGTTGTCCTTGAGCTCTAGATGGCCACTGTTGATCCTGACAAAGTGGTATGCGGGGGTATTTATGCCATGACAGTGGCAGTTCTAGTTGACTCACTTGTCATCAAACTTGGTCAGGATGCTTGTCTAAGTAATAATTATTGCTCATATGAGTATGAACATGGGTCATCTCGGATGAAAAACTAGGTCACAGCAGCTAAAAATAGAAACAAATTTTTAACTCTCAAGTGGCTACTGTTGTCCTCAAAATATTTTAAAAATTGATCTGCAAGTTTGTTTTGATGATTTATAGGTCAAGTTAGAATATGGGTCATCTGGGGTCAAAAACTTGGTCCAAAACAGCCCAAATTTGGAGAACCTTGTTAACACTAGTGGTCACATTTTTACCTACTTGTCATAAAATCTGGTGAGGATGCTTGTCTAGGTAAGATGCTTGTGGGGTGAGTTTGAACATTGGTTATCTCGTATGAAAAACTATGTAACAGGAGCTAAAAATAGAAAAATCTTGTTATCACTCTAGTGGCTACTGTTTTGATTCAAATATCCTTTTTTTAAGTGGTGACATGGCCGAATGGTTAATGTGTCTGACTAGTAATCTAATGGTTGCTAGCCACAAAACCCGTCAGGAGCAACTTGTTGTTGTTTCTTTGAGCAAGAATCTTTACACTCATTGCTCAGTATTGGTTGGTTCCAGGAACAGATTTAAAAATGTATCTATAAGCTTATAGCTTCCTACACAATCAAACTAAAATAAATTCTGTATCAACCAAATATCCTGGAAATTGGTCTCAAAGTTTGTTTTGATGATTTCTAGATCTAGTTGGAATATGGGTCACCTGAGGTCACACTGCCCGAATATTGAAAAACCTTGTTAACATTCTAGTGTTCACATTTTAAGTTCAACTATACAAAGTATATGGAGAGCTGTCCTACTCGCCCCAGGGTCAGCGTCCAGATTTCACATTTAAGTTTTAGTGCAGTAAAATATTTTTCACTAAAACGTTTTCATTTCTTAATATATCAACTTCAATCTTCAAATATATGTTCCTTATCATCAACCACATCTTATGTGACAAGGTTTATAACACTAGCGCCAATATTTTCAGATTTATTTCCCCTCAAACTTAGAATTTACCTTAAAAAATTTTTTCTTAAGGGATCAGCTTCATACTTTAAATATATGTCCCTTATCGTGAACCACATCTTATGTGACAAGGTTCATAACTCTACCACAAATATTTTCAGATTTATCCCCCCTTGAACATTTTTCTTAAAAAATATTATTTTTTACTGTTACTTCCTTATTTCTTCGTGCTTTAAATATTTGTTTTATTATCATTAACCACATCTTATGTGACAAGGTTCATAACTCTAGCACCAATATTCCAAGCATTTATTTTCCCATTTACTTAGTTTTCTTATTACTTGAAAATGTTATATTTTACTAGAACTTGTTCAGTTTTGAAGGTATCTACCTCAAACTTCAAATACTTATTCCTTATCATCAACCAGATCATATGTGAAAAGGTTTAGAACTCTTGAAGCAATATTTTCAGATTTATCTCCCTTTGAACTTAGAGTTTTCTTTAAGAAATGTAATAACGTCTTTACTTTTTAAGGTATCTATTTCAATCTTTAAATATATATTTCTTATCATTACACTAATGTTGTGTGACAATGCCATAACTCTAGTGTGACTATTTTCAGAATTATTTTCCTTTGAACTTGGAATTTACGTTAACAACCATAACTTCTTGACATAAGAAGAAATATATTTATATCATAATTGAATTTTCATACTTTAGTCATACTTTAGTCTTCCTTAACGAGTCCAGTTTTAAATAATTCATTGGCTTCGCTGTCTGTTGTGACAGCTCTTGTTGACTCACTTGTCATCACACTTAGTCAGGAAGGTTGTCTATGTAATTGCTCAGATGAGTTCCAACATGGGTCATCTTTGATGAAAAACTAGGTCACAGGAGCTAAAAATAGAAAAAAGAGGGCCAAGATCAGCCCCTAGATCACTCACCTGACCCATCAAACTCGTCCGAGCAATTACCTGGACAAGCATCCTGACCAAGTTTCATGACAGTTGAATAAAAAATGTGGCCTCTAGAGTGTTATTTAAGTTTTACCATATTTTTTGCGGCGTGACCTAGTTTTTGACTCCAGGTCACCTAAAGTTGAACTTGATCTAGAAATCATCAAAACAAACTTTCAGACCAATTTCCGGGATATTTGGATCATAATAGCCACAGGAGTGCGAACAAGATTTTTCTATTTTTAGCTCATGTGACCTAGTTTTTCATCTGAGATGACCCATGTTTATCCGAGCAATTACCTAGACAATTATCCGGATCAAGTCTGAGTCAAAAATGTGACCACAAGAGTGTTAAGAAGGTTTTTCCATATTTGAGCGGTATGACCTAGTTTTTGACCCCAGGTGATGTATGGGTATGAACATGGGTCATCTTTGATGAAAAGCTAGGTCACAGGAGCTAAAATAGAAAAATATTGTTAACCTTCTAGTGGCTACTGTTGTTATCTAAATATCCTGAAAATTGGTCTGCAAGTTTGTTTTGACGATTTTAAGGTTATGTTCCAATATGGGTCACCTTGGGTCAAAAACTATGGTGCACCATCAATATATGTAAAAACCTTGTAAACTCTCTAGCAGTCACATTTTTGACTCACTTGTCATTACACTTTGTCAGGATGCTTGTCTAATAAATTCCTTGGACGACTTTGATGGGTCAGGTAAGCTATCTAGGGTCATCTTAGCTCTCTTGTTTAGAAAAAATAAGCTTGTTAGCTCTTCATCACCAAAACAACTTCACATTTTTTTTTCATTTTAAGCCTAGTTGTGCATACTTTCTTATTCTGCTTGCTTTTTATATGCCCGAAAAAATTTGGGACATATTATGTTATACCCCCTGGTGTCTGTCTGTCTGTCCGTCAGTACTGCCTTAAAGGGATAGGGGGCCGTCTAATAGTAAACAGAACAAAAGAGAACAATAGAATTCATTCCAGAACAATAGAATAAGAGGCCATGGCCCTCTATTAAACAAAAGAAATGGCCCTTTATCCCTATTCGGTATTAACTCTCAAAAATCCCTATACTGACCCTAGTATCTTCGACTTGACGCTCACTCTTGAAATCTCACTCTTGAATCCCTTTAGAAAATCTTGTATTAGTATTTATATGAAATACCTTATTTCTCCATATTTGGAGGTTGTTAATTGACACATTTAAGCCTTCTTTATTTATGACGACAAATGTAACGGAAATCAAACCGACTGATTCCTAGAATATTTATGGTGGGAACCGATGATTGAGTTACCTAAACCCAGTAATTGCAGGCCAGTCTTGTCCAGAATTTATGAAGGTAACTGTTGATAAAGTTGATAAAGTTACCATACTAAAATCTCCCAGACTGATACACAGTCTAGTCCAAACAGATTTATTAGCTCACCTGTCACAAAGTGACCTATATCAAGATTGTTTTGAATTAAACCCTTGGGTCAAAATTTTGCCTTGCCCAAGGGGACAGTGACCTACTTTCTTGTCCTTTGATGTACAGCAATGACATTTTGACCATGTGCACAGTTTTAGTTGTTAAATTGAACTTTGATATCAGGTGACCTAGATTTTGATGATGTGACCTACTTTCTTGTCCTTTGATGTACGGCTATGAAATTTGAACCATGTGCACAGATTAAGGTGTAAAGTGAACTTTGATATCAGCTGACCTAGATTTTGACAAAGTGTCTTAATGTGTTGTCCTTTGATGTAGTCATGCAATTTAGGCTGTATGTAATACCTTTACCACCAAATTCACTAGACTTGAGTGCATTGATATATTCCTACTCTGATCTTTTTTTGGATTAACAATAGATTTAACCAATTATCTGATAATAAGTATTAGATAGGTCAGGGATGCAAACCTCAAACTAATATTTTTTCTTAAAGGGCATGAATGGTTTTTCTTCCATGAAAATCTTACTTATTGGGTGTTGATGTCAAAATTGAATGTGAACCAAGCAAGATCACATAATTTAATGACCTTGGTTCTCTTTGAAATGAGTTATAAAAGTTTATTTACTGTTTTACAGGAAGAGGAAGTATGTGTTCAGTGCATCAAGTGCTAGTGTGAAACAAGAATGGTGTGTAGACTTTCTACTGGCAAAATATGCTCAAGGTGATTAATTTTACTTCAATTTGCTAGCTTATTTTACATTTTTTCACAAATTCAGTTCCTTTGACATCAAAGTATTTTTTCTTTCTTTGTTTTATGTATTTTTTTTATGCCACTGAAGGGCAGCATATAATTTTGCACTGTCTGTCCGTCCTTTTGTCCGTGCGTACAAACCCAGTGACTTGGAAAACAATAGGTAACGTTACATTTTTTTTTATCCTATTCATTCCATTTTTACTATTGTGTCTTTTCTTAGGCCTTGTGTGACTGAAAATGACTAAAACGTACAAAGAAAAAGTCACATACGTACCGTTTTGTATGTCCGTCCATCCGGTAATCCTTTCTGTGCTTCATCTCCAAAACGGCTTGGGAGATTTCAGTGAAACTTCACAGGATTGTTTGTCACCATAACTAGTTGTGCATAGTATCATAATTTTCTGCTTAAAGATTTTTTTTACCCCCGAAACAAAGCTTGGGGAGGTATATAGGAGTCCCTCCGTGGTCTGTCGGTTGGTCAGTCGGTAGGTCCAGCGTTGCATTTTCCTTGTCCGGAGCATAACTTGAAGACTAATGGTTGGAATTCAATACAACTTCATATAATGGTCAAGCACATTTAGAGGAAGTGCAGTGCACAACAACCATAACTCCATTTTGACTAATTACAGAATTATTGTCCTTTGCTACTTTTCCTTGTCCTAGGCATAACATGAAAACTACTGGTTGGAATTCAAAACAACTTCATACAATGGTCAAGCACCATAAGAGGACGTGCAGTGCACAAGAACCATAACTTTATCTAAAGTCATTACAGAGTTATTGTCCTTTTTTACTGTTCCATTGCATTTTTTTTTGTCCTGAGCTTAACTTGAAAACTAGTAGTTGGAATTCAATACAACTTCATACAATGGTCAAGCGCAGTGAGAGGACATACAGTGTACAATAACCATAACTCCATCTTCAATATTTGCAGTGTAATTGCCCTTTGTTTAATTTCCTTGTCAGGTGCATAACTTAAAGGGGGCGTCCGTGGCCGAGTGGTTAAGGTTGTTGACTTCAAACCACTTGCCCCTCACCGCTGCGGGTTCGAATCCAGACAGGGACTTTGGATTCTTTCATGTGAGGAAGCTATCCAGCTAACTTACGGAACGTCGGTGGATCTACTCGGGTGCCCGTTCGTGTCTGAAATAATGCACGGAAGGGCACCTGAGGTCTTCCTCCACCAGTAAAGCTGGAACGTCGTGATATGACCTATACTGTGTTGATGTGACGTAAAAACCAAAATAAACAAATAATAAAGCATAACTTAAAAACTAATGTTTGGAATTCACTTCATACAATGGTCAAATGCAATGAGAGAAAGTGCAATGCTCAAGAGCTGTAACTCTATCTTGACATATTACAGAGTAATTCAATAAAACTTCATCAATGGTTAACCGAAGGGAAAGGAAATGCAACGTACGTGAACCACAACTATCTTTAATTGTCCACAACCATAACTCTATTTCAATTATTTCACAAGGTATTCTGTAACTAGTTACTTCCTCATTTCCGAAGCAGTTTTGCAGGGGTATTAATCACATTTAGAGATAGCTCTAGTTTGCACAGTTATGTCCCCTTAATGGTTAATTTTTGAGTAAAATAAGCTTGTCCAAGCTGCATCACCAAAACTGATTGGGGAGATTTCAGTGAAACTTCACAAAACTGTTTGTCACCAAGCCTAGTTATGCATTGTTTAGTACATGTTTGACAATTTTCTGATCAATAACTTTGACAACACATGGGTTAAAATGCATAGATGCACTGGTGAAAGCCAGTAAATGATTCCTATTGATATTGGGGTCAAGGGGTCAAAAGTCAAGGTCACATTGACCTTGTAGGTAAAAACTGTTTTTGTAGGTAAATACAGTTTCTGATCAATAACTTGAAAAACCATGAGCTGCTGACCCTCCAATTTTGTAGGTGCATTGGTTTTGGCAAGTTTATGACACCTAGTGATTTTAGGGTCAAGAGGTCTTTGGTCAAGGTCTTATTTTTTTATCAATAACTTGCCAACCCATGGGCCATTGCCCTCAAATTGCTTAGGTGCATTGGTCTTTGCCAGAAAATGACTGCAGTTGATTTTGGGGTCAGGGGGGTACAAAGGTTAAGGTCAACTCGACCTTGTATGTCAAAACAATTTCCTTTCAAAAATCCATGCACCCTTGACCTTCAAACTTCAAAAATGCATGGCTTATGGCCTGAAGATGACTACAATGGATTTTTGGGGTCAATGGGTCAGAGGTCAAGATTACATTGACCTTATAGGTAAAAACCATCTCTGATCAAGAACTCATGGGGCCTTTACCTTCACAGGTGATCAGGCTTGAAATTTGTATTAGGAGTGTAATTTCTGATGCTGAATTGAATTTTGATATCAGCTGGCCTACTTTTGATTTTTAGCTCACCTGTCACAAAGTGACAGGGTGAGCTTTTGTGATCGCTTTTCGTCCGGCGTCCGTCCGTCCGTAAACTTTTACTTTAAATGACATCTCCTCATAAACCAGTAAGCCAATTTCATCCAAACTTCACAGGAATGTTCCTTTGGTGGTCACCTTTAAAAATTTAATTCCATGCAGAACTCTGGTTGCCATGGCAACCGAAAGAAAAAGCTTTAAATATCTTCTCTTAAAAAAAACCCAAGAGCTAGAGCTTAAATATTTGGCATGAAACATCTTCTAATGAGTGTCTACCAAGTTTGTTCAAAAAAATTCCCTGGGGTCAAAATTGGCCCCGCCGCAGGGGGTCTTTGATTTTCCCTATATGCATATAGTAAAAACTTAAAATATCTTCATTTAAAGGACCCAAAAAGCTAGAGCTAAGATATTTATCATGAAACATCTTCTAGTGAGTGTCTACCAAATTTGTTCAAATAAAAGCCCTGGGGTCAAAATTGGCTCCGCCCCAGGGGGTTTTTGATTTTCCCTATATGCATATTGTAAAAACTAAAAAAATCTTCTTTTAAAGAACCCAAAGATATAGAGCTAAGATATTTAGCATGAAACATCTTCTAATGAGTGTCTACCAAGTTTGTTCAAATAAAAGCCCTGGGAACAAAATTGGCCCCGCCCCAGGGGGTCATTGATTTTCCCTATATGCATATAGTAAAAACTTAAAAAATCTTCTTTGAAAAACCCAAATAGCTAGAGTTTAGATATTTAGCATGAAACATCTTCTAATGAGTGTCTACAAAGTTTGTTCAAATAAAAGCCCTGGGGTCAAAATTGGTCCCGCCCCAGGGGGTCATTGATTTTCCCTATATGCATATAGTTAAAACTTTAAAAATCTTCTTTGAAAAAACCCATATAGCTGGAGTTTAGATATTAAGCATGAAACATCTTCTAGTAATAGTCTACAAAGTTTGTTCAAATAAAAGCCCTGGGGTCAAAATTTGCCCCGCCCCAGGGGTGTCATTGGTTTAAACTATATGTGTATAGTAAAAACTTAAAAAATCTTCTTTTAAAAAAACCCAATGAGCTAGAGCTTAGATGTTTAGCATGAAACATCTTCTAATGGGTGTCTACCAAGTTTGTTCAAATAAAAGCCCTTGGGTTAAAATTGGCCCTGCCAAGGGGTGGGGGGCGGAAGGAGGGGGGTAGATTGTTGTTTTTCATTATATGTGTGTAGTTAAAACTTAACAGCGTGAAACATCTTCTAATGGGTGTCTTCCAAGTTTGTTCAAATAAAAGCCCCGGGGTTTAAACTGGCCCCGCTCAGGGTGCCTTTATACAGGTGAGCGACCTCAGGGCCATCATGGCCCTTTAGTTTACATTGTTTGACCTATTGTCATTTTTTTGAAGTATAAGTTATGTAACCATATAGAATGTATAAAGAATTTGTTGTCCCAAACCGTAAACTGCAAACATCTACACCTTACATATTTTGCATGTGACATTTTTTGTATTCCCAAAAGTTATAAAAAATGTCCAATCAAAATTAACACTGCTCTAGTGTTCATTTATTCTGCATTTATTCTACATAGTGTGATAGGAGCACACTTGCAGCATAGATATTTTTCACAAAGCCTTTCCAAAATAATAGGACAAAATATTTCAATTTATATAGTGAACAATGAAATCATGGGTTATATTGATCTACGGCCATCTTGTCCCTTTTGTTTATTATGAAGAAAAAAATCAATCAGAGTTGTGAAAGAATATAACTAGAGGGGCAAGTTTAACTTGAGCTGGACGTACCTTCCGGCAAGTTCATTTGAAAAATAATTTATGATTCTGGTAAGTGACTCAGGGCCATGATGGCCCTCTTGAGGGCCATGATGGCCCTCTTGTTTGTAGTTTACAGTATTACTTGTTCCTTTTCATGGAGAGTTTTCATATTCAGGTGAGCAATTCAGGGTCAGCATGGCCTCTTGTTATGTCTGGTCTGTATCTTTGATACATGCTGAGGGAAATGACAGTACTTGGCAAAAATGTTAACCATATGAAGTGATGTGCATTTGAAAGTAAATTGTAGTAAAATTGTCAGCAACAAAAGTGAATTCGGTATATAATAACAAATAAAAGATGGCCTTTCGGCAAAATGCAAGTTTACGGACTGGTTGGTCAGACCTCGGAAGGTATATGTCCCTCAGCTGCGCTTCGGGCCATATACCTTCCTCAGTCTGACCAATCAGTCCGTAAACTTGCATATTGCCCTCAAGGCCATGTTTTATTTGTTAAATAATCAAACATCTAACAATAGGTAGTCATATATCACTTTTATAGCTTTAATGCTGCACAGTTTGATTGGTTATCATTGGATATGACAAAAACCTTCCCAAAAATATATCAGGAAATCAGCTGTTTGAAGAATGATTTGAATGAGTTGCATGTTGTTGTTTTTTTCAGACATTATAAATATACCAAGTTGGCATAGGCAAGATGACACAGATAATGCTCAGCCTGCCTTACTTATGAAACATATGTCTGTAGATATGCAGAGGACATTCACCAGGGTATGTAGTATATCAATCAAATTTTTAACCTGAGTAAAACAGATGAAAGAAAACAAAAAGTGCCATTGCCATCTTTCTGGATCATTTCATCTCACTAGGGCACAACTTGCTCAAGGTTACTCAACATCATAAGTCCAGTGTTAGTGCGTCTGTCCAAAGTTCTTTGAACAATATTTCATAGGTAAAACTCGGGCGGGATTTCAATGAAACTTCACAGAAGTGATCAGTACCATCCCTAGTTAGGCATATTGCTGGCACATTTTGCTCTGCTGTACAAAATGGCAGCCAGAGCTATTAATAGAAAAATCTTGCCCGGCTTTCACAGGTCTACTGCTGGTCTATGGTTGATGAACTAGGTCACTGATACTAAATATGAAAAATCGTGTTAACACTCTATTGGCTACTGTTTCGATTCAAATATCCTGGAAATTGGTCTGAAATTTTGTTTTGATGATTTCTAGGTCAAGTTCGAATATGGCTCACCTGGGGTTAAAAACTAGGTCACACAGCCCAAATACGGAAAAACCTTGTTAACACCCTAGTGGTCACATTTTTGACTCAATTGTCTTCAAACTTGGTCAGGATGCTTATCTATTTTACTGCTTATATGATTTCGAACATGGGTCATTTCTGATGAAAAACTAGGTCACAGGAGCTAAAAATAGAAACAATCTTCTTAACACTCTAGTGGCAAATGGTTTGATCCAAATATCCTTGAAATTGGTCTGACAGTTTGTTTTGTGATTTCTAGGTTAAGAGTAAACATGGGTCACCTTGGGTCAAAAACTAGGTCACTGCCTAAATATGGAAAAACCTTGTTAACACTCTAGTGGTCACATTTTTTACTAAATTGTCATCAAACTTGGTCAGGATGCTTGTCTAGGTGGTTGGTATTGAGTCCAAATATGGGTTATCTCAGATGAAAAACTAGGTCACAGGAGCTAAATATGAAAAATGTTGTTTACACTCTTAGTGACCACTGTTTTGATCTAAAAATGTTCGAAATTGGTTTGAAAGTTTGTTTGGTCAATTTTGAATATGGGTCACCTGGGGCCAAAAACTAGGCCACACTGTCCAAATATGGCAAGACCTTGTTAACACTCTAGTGGTCACATTTTTGACTCAATTGTAATCAAACTTAGTCAGGATGCTTGTCTAGTTAATTGCTCACATGAGTTTGGACATGGGTCTTTTAGGATGAAAAACTAGGTCACAGGAGCTAAAAATAGAAAAGCCTTGTTAACACTCTAGTGGCTACTGTTTTAATCAAAATATCCTGGAAATTTGACTAAAAGCTTGTTTTGTTGAATTCTAGGTCAAGTATAAAAATGGGTCACCTGAAGTCACACTGCCCAAATATGGAAAAACCTTGTCAATTGGTCACATTTTTGACTCAATTGCCATCAGACATGGTCAGAAACCTTGTCAAAGTAATTGTTGGATGAGTTTAATGGGTCAGGTGAGCTATCAAGGGCCATCTTGGCCCTCTTGTTATTGAAAAAGATGCAAATTCAGTCAACCAACTTATAATGCATATGAATTAGTATTTGGTCGCTTGTAAGGAAAATTTTCAATTTCTAATTTGTTTACCAGAAAAGTCAGTTAGGTGGGTCAGCTGCCGGGATTTGACCAAATACTTGTGTTGTGGTGTTCCATATCAACCAATGTCTTCTGTTGAGCTAACTTAGTAACCAATGATTTTCAAAGTAACAATTGACTTTCCTTAGAAACCAGTGAATCTCATAATAAATATTTACTTCCCTAAGCCACAACTAACTTTAAACACATCAACCATTGGCTTATCTTAAACAACAACTGACTTCAATAGAAGCATTTACCATCAATAGCAACATATGACTTAAATAGCAACTGTTGACTTCCCTAAGCCACAACTGACATCCATAACAGCCTTTGACCATCCATAGCAACATATGACTAAGTTAGCAACTGTTGACATTGAGTACCGCTGAAGCCCGTGCTAGGGGGGCATGAGGGATGTTGCACTTATTAATTATCCCTCATGTACAGACCCAAACAGAGTATGCAATTTTCATGTAATTTTGTTTTGATTAATGCTTCCGAGAGATATCTTTGTTTCCAGATTTATACTTCACAAAAGCAGGTGCCAAGTGCCATGTGGAAGCTGTAAAAAGTTGCCCTGTACTTCACTTTAGTCTGGTCCTTCGGGATAATTGATGGCATTGAGAATTGGTTACCATTCAAGCCGGTGCTAGGGGCATGAGGGATGTTGCACTTATTCATAATCCCTCATGTACAGACTCAATCAAACTGAGTCTGCAATTTTCATGTTATTTTGTTGTGATTTATTCTTCTAAGGGATCACTTTGTTCCAATTTTTGTTTCCCTTAGCCACAACTGACTTCCAAAGCAATAGCCATTGGCTTTTTTCAGCAACAGCTGACCTCCATAACAGCCTTTACCATCCATGGCAACATGTGATTTATATTATAAATAGCGGCTGTTGACTTCCCTCAGGCACAACTGACTTCTCTAACAATCCATGGCAACATCTGACTTAGATAGCAACCGTTGACTGTCCTTAACTATTAGTGACTACCATTGCAACTATTGACTGCCTTTAGCAACCAGTGACTTTCATAGCAACCATTTACCTTCTTTGGCTAGCAATGACTTTAGTAGCAACCATTGATTTTCCATAGCAATCAGTTACATTTTTAACTTTACTATTAAATCATTATATCAGACATATAGTAGCTCACCAAGGTGTCCGCAATTGTGTTGGCATCCGCATCACACTTTTTGTTAAGTTTTCTTACCACCCCACCTATTTCCTATACCCTTTGAGGTATTGCTGTGAATACTTGTTTGTAGTCATCTTTCCCACTTCCAAGGAAGAGGACATAACTGTCATGGATTTTGACAAAATTAAGCCCCTTTTTACATTTAGAATTTTGAATAAATTTTTTGTACCAACACACTTATTTTCTATACCCTTTGTAGTATATTGCTTTGAAACTTTAAATACTTTTCAGTGACCATCATTCCCACTTCTAGCCAAGTACTTAAAATAGTGGAGTAGACTGTTTTATTAACAGTCCTTTAAACTACAGTTTTTAGCTCACCTGACCACGAAGTGGTCAAGGTGAGGTATAGTGATGGGGCTATGTCCGGCGTCCGTCGTCGTGCGTCGTCAACAATTGGGTTGTTAACAGTCTAGCAGTCACAGTTTTGATTGGATCATCATCAAACTTTGTCAGAATGTTTGTCTCAATGAAATACAGATCGAGTTCGAAGATGGGTTATCTCGGGTCAAAAACTAGGTCACAGGAGCTAAAAAATAGAAAAAGCTTGTTAACACTCTAGAGGCTGCAGTTTTCATCCAAATATTCTGGAAATTTGTCAGGAAGGTTGTTTTAATGATATCTAGGTCAAGTTCGAAGATGGGTCATCTCCGATCAAAAACTAGGTCACAGGAGCTAAAAATAGAAAAAGCTTGTTAACACTCTTAACAATTGGGTTGTTAACAGTCTAGCAGTCACAGTTTTGATTGGATCATCATCACACTTTGTCAGAATGTTTGTCTCAATGAAATACAGATCAAGTCCGAAGATGGGTTATCTCGGGTCAAAAACTAGGTCACAGGAGCTAAAAATAGAAAAAGCTTGTTAACACTCTAGAGGCTGCAGTTTTTATCCAAATATTCTGGAAATATGTCAGGAAGGTTGTTTTAATGATATCTAGGTCAAGTTTAAAGATGGGCCGTCTCCGGTCAAAAACTAGGTAACAGGAGCTTAAAATAGAAAAAGCTTGTTAACACTCTAGTGGCTGCAGTTTTCATCCAAATATTCTGGAAATTTGTCAGGAAGGTAGTTTTGATGATATCTAGGTTAAGTTCGAAGATGGACATCTCCGGTCAAAAACTAGGTCACAGGAGCTAAAAATAGAAAAAGCTTGTTAACACTCTAGTGGCTGCAGTTTTCATCCAAATATTCTGGAAATTTGTCAGGAAGATTGTTTTGATGATATCTAGGTCAAGTTTGAAGATGGGTCATGTCCGGTCAAAAACTAGGTCACAGGAGCTAAAAATAGAAAAAGCTTGTTAACACTCTAGAGGCTGCAGTTTTCATCTAAATATTCTGGAAATTAGTCAGGAAGGTTGTTTTGATGATATCTAGGTCAATTTGAAGATGGGTCATGTCCGGTCAAAAACTAGGTCACAGGAGCTAAAAATAGAAAAAGCTTGTTAACACTCTAGAGGCTGCAGTTTTCATCTAAATATTCTGGAAATTAGTCAGGAAGGTTGTTTTGATGATATCTAGGTCAATTTGAAGATGGGTCATGTCCGGTCAAAAACTAGGTCACAGGAGCTAAAAATAGGAAAAGCTTGTTAACACTCTAGTGGCTGTAGTTCTCATCTAAATATTCTGGAAATTTGTCAAGAATGTTGTTTTGATGATATCTAAGTCAAGTTTGAAGATGGGTCATGTCCGGTCAAAAACTAGGTCACAGGAGCTAAAAATAGAAAAAGCTTGTTAACACTCTAGGGGCTGCAGTTTTCATCCAAATATTTTAAAATTTGTCAGGAAGGTTGTTTTGATGATTTCTAGTTCAAGTTCGAAGATGGGATATCTCCGGTCAAAAACTAGGTCACAGGAGCTAAAAATAGAAAAAGTTTGTTAACACTCTAGTGGCTGCAGTTTTGATTCAAATATTCTGGAAATTTGTCAGGAAGGTTGTTTTGATGATTTCTAGGTCAAGTTCGAAGATGGGTCATGTCTGGTCAAAAACTAGGTCACATGAGCTAAAAATAGTAAAAGCTTGTTAACACTCTAATGGTTGCAGTTTTCATCCAAACATTCTGGAAATTTTTCAAGAAGGTTGTTTTGATGATTTCTAGGTCAAGTTCATAGATGGGTCATCTCAGGTAAAAAACTATGTCACAGGAGCTAAAAAAAGCTTGTTAACACTCTAGAGGCTGCAGTTTTCATCTAAATATTTTGGAAATTTGTCAAGAAGGTTGTTTTGATGATATCTAAGTCAAGTTTGAAGATTGGTCATCTTCGGTCAAAAACTAGGTCACAGAAGCTAAAAATAGAAAAAGCTTGTTTACACTCTAGGGGCTGCAGTATTGATTAAAATATTCTGGAAATTTGTCAGGAAGGTTGTTTTGATGATTTCTGGGTTAAGTTCGAAGATGGGTCATCTCATGTCAAAAACTAGGTCACAGGAGCGAAAAATAGAAAAAGCTTGTTTACACTATAGTGGCTGCAGTATTGATTCAAATATTCTGGAAATTTGTCAGGAAGGTTGTTTTGATGATTTCTGGGTCAAGTGCTAAGATTGGTCATGTCCGGTTAAAAACTAGGTCACAGGAGCTAAAAATAGAAAAATCTTTTTAACACTCTAGTGGCTGCAGTTTTGATTCAAATTTCTTGGAAATTGGTCAGGAAGGTTGTTTTGATGATTTCTAGGTCAAGTTTTAATATGGGTCGTGTCCGGTCAAAAATTAGGTTACATTGCCCAAATATGAAAAAATCTTTATAACACACTAGAGGTCACATGTTTGACTCAGTTGTCATCAAACTTGGCCATGATGCTTGTTCAAGACATTGCTTGGATGCGGTTGTGTCAGGTGAGCGATCCAGGGCCATCATGGCCCTCTTGTTATATTGTCTTATGTGAGTTATACAATGATTTTTGTTGGCAATACATGACTGTATATTCCGATAAATTCTGTAATCAGTTGACCCAGTGACTTTCTTTTTTATTGAGTGCTAAACGTTTGAAATTTTGAAAATACGGACATGTCCAGATGCTCACTTTAACTTTGAAACAAATGACAAAGATTTTAGTACTCTGATACTTTCTTGTGTTTTGAGTTAGTACTTTGAGATTTAAACCCTTTAAACAATATAATTTTGCCTTCGAAGTTTCATAACCATTCATCTAGATTATATCCCATTTACTTGTATATCTTTATTGATTATCTTACCAGGTAACAATGAAAATATATATTAACTGTTCTTGCTTTGTTGAAAAATAATGAATGGTTAATCATACAAAAGCTTTGAAAAAAATCACAGAGAACTTCAAATTCCTCAGTGATTATATAATTGTGCATCTGAGCTCAAACCCTGCATTTTTCTATAATAAAACAATTAACATAAATATCTATAATTATAAATAGATTTTGTATATATACATTTTTATATTAAAACCTATAAATTTTCAATTATGCAAGTGCCTGCATTTCTCATAAGGGATTTAACCATTTAAAAAAACTATTAAAGGAACGTCACTGAGATCAAAAAGCATAAACACATGAAATTTGAAACTCTTACAAAGATTAGTTTGGGCACTTAAGTCAGAAATATGTGAAAAAGCAAACCAAGAAATCAAATCATAAATAAATTGAGCATTGTAATGCTTTTTAATTTCAGGTCATTTTTTTTTTCCTTAATAAAATAATTCTTCTGGAAAAACTGACTGCAAATTGTGAGCCAAGTCTGAAATGTTGCACACAAGTTTAATCTAGACCTACATAAAATGGATCATTTATCTCATTATTTATTTATGTTTATTTATATTTATGTTGTTATGTTACCACTTGCAATTTTGGCAGCCAGTCACCATTATAATTTACTGTAGTTGATCTTACTGAATTGACCTTTGCTTTATGTGACAAATGACCACTGTCTATTTGGCAAATTGATACTGTTATTTTCACAGAGTGGTCACTTTTATGTGTCACATCTGTATGAGTTTTTCAAAAAGGTGATGTTATGTTAGCCCAAGTACCTACACTAAGAATATGTGTTAAAACGTTGACTGAATGCTGCTCAAGATATGCATGGTACATAATTATAGTATTCTGAAAAAACTTCAAGTTACAAATATTATGTTATTTTAGAGTCATGCTTTCATTTACAATCAGGTATCATGTGGTGTGAAGGTGTACTTTCCAAAGAAAAATGAAGGTTCTATGGAACATCTGTGGATTTGCTCCTCCAATGAAGGTCATGGTCAAGTCTCTGTTGTATCTCTTCATACAGACAAGCCATCTTTAATAGAATCATTTCAGGCCACTAAATGTATGATTATATGTGTAGAGACTGTGCCAGGTTATGCCAGGGTCAGATCAAAGACAGCATTTGAAGAAGACACAGTCTGGATGAGTACATCAGACTCAGAGTAAGTTTTTGAAAATCTGAGAACAAGTCTGAAACCTCCTAGCTGATCAGCTGTTTAAAACACTTATTTTCCATTTTGTAATTAATTATGTAAGCCAGTCTAAACCTTGTAGCTTTTCATTGGCTGTTTATAATCATATAGTTAAATTTGAATTTTCAAGGTACTTGTACTACCAGTATAATTCAAGAGAAACTGAAGCACCTTCTTTCTTTTATTTTAGTAATTTCAAGGGGCAGACACTAGAACTTAAGAACTTTTCTACTGTAATTACAGGATCCAAGTATTTATGCTAAGTGAGAGGCAAGCAGACTTACATAGACACTGTATTTATACATTTGAAGTTGGCTGTATAACTATCTCTATGAGATACATTGACGATCTTATGTTTTGTGGAAATAGGAATGGGAAGGTGATCATTTTCTCCAGAAATGATGGTTTGTATTAATAATTATTATCTTATCTTATGCTTTTGTTGTGATATGACAGTGAGATCAGTGAAATATATATCATATCACACTGTTTTAAATGAAATGAAATATGTAATATGGGTTTTTGCTCTAAACATTGATGGATATAACAAAGTACCAGGATTTATCAAAAAGTTCTTGGCCCGATGTACTTCCGGTAGTCAGAGAACTCAACTAATGGTCTTACTTTTCAATATAATCGCCCTCTACATCAATGCACTTTGCCCACTCCTGCTCCAACTTGTTAAACCCTTCAAAATAGAACTCTCTATTTTAGTTCTCATAGAACTCATTGACCACCTCCATGACACCTTCATTGCTTCCAAAACATCTACAACGAAGCTTGGTTTTCAGTATCAGAAACAGGTGGAAGTCAGAGGGGGCCAAGTCCGGAGAATATAGGGGATGGGGAAGAATTTCAAAGCGGCACTTAGTTGCAGCAGCCATCGCAACTTGGGATGTGTTAGCTGACGCATTGTCGTGCAGGAGCAGAACGCCTTGAGTCAGTTTGCCCCTCCTTTTATGCGCGATTTCTTGACGCAGATGTCTCAATTCGTCTGCGTAGTACATACTGTTTATGGTACGCTCTTGATCAAAATAGTCAATCATGATTATCTCCTGACAATCCCAAAAAATTGAAGCTATCATCCTCCCTGTTGATGACACCCTCTTGAATTTCTTTGTAGGGGGTGAATCAGGGTGATTCACCCATATGCTTTGTTTCTTGGATTTCATACCAAATTGATGGATGCATATTTCATCCTGAGTTACAAGATAAAATCAGGTTCATCCTCGTAGCAAAACAAAAGATATCTTGAAATGTCAAGTCTGGTCTGTTTCTGGTCATCAGTCAACTCTCTGGGGACCCATCTAGCGGAAACCTTAGACATGCCATAGACATCAGTCAGAATTGCCTGAACTGAACCAAAGCTTATGCAATTCTTCGCAGGTCTCCCCTTCTGTAGCACATGATCAGATGGTGCACAGCTTTAGCTGCAAGGCTGCTCATCATCTTCAATGCTCTCCCTGCCCCTCTTAAATTTAGCAGCCCATTTTTGACAGTGCTATAGGAAGGGGACTCCTTCCCAAGTGTATCCATGAAGTCTTCATGGATTTCCATGGGGGACATTCCTTTCTCACAGAGGTACTTAATGACGGCTCTGATTTCAACTTTCTCCATTTGGTCTAAATGACACACCCCTCTACTGATCAAAGTGTGTTTTATGTTTTTTATTCTGTGTAAAACTGTAACTCGGTCAGTAAACTTCAATAAGATATCAGTATCAACGAATTGTGTGTAAATGTCAGTGTAGTGGCTAGAAGTATATCAGGCCAAGAACTTTTTGATCATGTCTCATAGATTACACAGCAGATAACTGTCAGACTTGGCAGTAATGTCATCTAACTCAGCTTATGTGTAATTTCATGTATTGTTTCAGTAGTTTGATCACAAAAATTTTGAAATTGGGTATGATAAATTTCGAGTAATATTAAAAAATGTCTCACATCAAAATGAGAATTTGAGAAATTTGAATATGAGAAAATATTATAGGTTACCATGAGCAAGTGCAATGTATTTCATATTCACTCAAAACAATTAAATAATATTTCAATATCATATATATATTTGTCACACCAACCCAGTTTAGGACATATGGTGACTTTCCAGCTTTACTGGTGAAAGAAAACCTCAGGTGCCCCTCTGAACATTATTCTAGGCAAGAATGGCAACCTGAGTAGAACTACCGACATTCTGTATTGGCCGAAAGCCATCTGGATAGCTTGTGATTAGGGGAAGGTGGCCAATATCAAATAAATATTATTGTTATCCTCTGCTGCAAATACAATTTTTTATGATTTTAAATGATTAATGTTAATATTGATAATGACATAAGTTTTATTATGCCACCACAGCAGCATCTGCGATATGGTGGCATATAGCGATTCACCTGTGTGTTTGTGTGTATGTATGTTTGTGTGTTTTATAGATGACATGTGAACTTAAAAAATCTTCTTGTGAAAAACCACTTGACTAATTTCAACCAAACTTGGCAGGATTGATCCTTGGGTGAAGGGCTTTCAAAGCTGTTCATTCCATTCTGAAATCTGGTTGCCATGACAATCTAAATGAATCGAAGAATAAATTGAAAAAATCTTCTTGTAAAGACCCATAAGGCCTAGAGCATATATATCTTGCATCAGGCATTGTCTGGTAGACCTCTACCAAGGTTGTTCAAATTATAGCCCTAAGGTCAAAATTGGCCCCATCCCGGGGGTCATTAATTTTCACTATGTACATTTTGTAAAAAAATAAAAAATCTTCTTATTCGAAGGTATAAGGCTTAAAGCTTTGATGTTTGCTAAATAATATAGGTCCTCTACCAAAGTTGTTCAAGTTGTTCCCTGGTGCCAAAATTGGCCCTGCCCGGGGGCATTAATTTTCATTATGTACACATAGTAAAACAATTGTTTTCTGAATTTGAGAAAGCTACAGCTTAGATATTTGACATGAAACGTTGTTTGGTAGACCTGTATCAAGATTGTTTGAATTAAACTCTTGGGTCAAAGTTTAACCTTACCCAAGGACACAGTGACTTACTTCCTTGTCCTTTGATGTATAGCCATGAAAGTTGGACCATGTGCACAGGTTTTGTTGTAAAATTGAACTGTGATATCAGGTGACCTAGATTTTGATGATGTGATTACTTTCTTGTCCTTTCATGTACAGCTATGAAATTTGAACCATGTGCACAGATTAAGATGTTTAGTGAACTTTGTTATCATCTCACCTAGATTTTGACAAAGTGTCTTACTTTGTTGTCCTTTGATGTACAGTCATGAAAATTAAGCCATGTGAAATATGACCTTCACCACCAAATTCACTAGACTAAACTGCATTGATAGATTCCTACTTCTATCTTTTATTTGAATAACAATAGATTTAACCACTTATCAGAAAATAATAAGATGGGTCAGGGATCTATGCATTATGGCAATCTTCAATTGTATAGAAACAAAGAAATTCTGTTCCTATTTAATGTTGTGTTAATAAGATGTCATAGCATTTTTCACAAATGCAATCTTGTTTTAAAGTTTACATTTGATTGTACTGCACTTGAAACCATCTTTTACTGGTGTTATAAGGGGAGAGCTGTTAGTAACCATTGTAGGGCTTGTGTCTGTTTGGTTCATTTACCTTTGCAGCAATATTGAACCTTTATATGGGCAAGCTTATACAAAATTTTAAATGGCCCTAGTTAGGGGTTCTTTATTTAGCTGTTCTACATTTATAAATACATGTATGTATCCATGTGTGTACCAAGGTCACTGGGACCTGAAATAGCAAACATAAAACTGGCCATTTAACAAAGTGCATTGACCTAGATGTATCTTAATGATTTCTTTCTGGCACACCCGTATATAGCGTAAAGGTAAGGTAACTGTGCCTTTCAAAACATTTAATTGGCCATTCAAGCAGAGTGCATTGACCTAGAACCTTGAAACTTTGTATGTACATGAGTTTTATCTGCCATAATAATTTTCAGCCCAAAAGATCAAAGGCGTAGGCCACTTGGACTACAGTATAATATCAAAACAATAAGTTTGTCATCAAAGACCTAAACTCTTCTTGTTCAAATCATAAAAGATCTAGTGATAATGTTAAGTGAACTTAAACTTTAACCTGTTGGAACCAAACATGATTAGCATTTCCACCATTACAAAGTCAGACATGCCCTTAGATCCTTTAAGTCCTACCAGGTTCTTGACTATTTGTAACTTTATTTTTCTATTTTGATATTGAAATCGCTTAAACATAGAACAGACTGTATATGGTTACATATTCAGCAGATTAAACAATTGTTGCAAAATGTTTCTTTTCAGATGGTGTTTGGAGTGAATCAAGGAGAATAACTCTAGGATTGAATCCTGTTACCTCCCTTATCTGTGTAGGAGATAATATGTGGGCAGCTTGCGGAACAAAAATCTATATTATTGATATAGACACATACGAGATTCAGGTTTATAATATAGAATGTTTAATGTATATCACTGATAACAACATATGTCAGTTTCAGGTATATGATAAAGATATGTGTATTGTATCTATGAAAATAGCAGCTCATATTATACCCCCCAAAACAAAGTTTGGGAGGTTAACTAGGAGTCGCCAAGTGGTTGGTCGGTTTGTCAAGCAGTCTGTTGCATTTTCCTAGTCCGGAGACTTGAAGACTAATGGTTGGAATTCAATACAACTTCATCATGTTCATACAAAGCACATTGAGAGGAAGTGCAATGCACAAGAACCATAACTCTATCTTTACTAATTACAGAGTTATTGCCCTTTGTTACTTTTCCTTGTCCGGAGCATAACTTGAAAACTACTGGTTGGAATTCAAAACAAGTTCATACAATGTCAAACAAGTTTATACAATGGTCAAGCACAATAATAGGAAGTGCAGTGCACAAGAACCAAGTTATTGTCCTTTGTTACTTTTCCATTGCTTTTTTTTTGTCCGGAGCATTACTTGAAGACTAAATGGTTGGAATTCAGTACAACTAAATGCAATGGTCAAGCACATTGAGAGGAAGTGCAGTGCACAAGAACCATAACTCTATCTAGACAAATTAAATTACATAGTTATTGCCCTTAGTGTAACTTTTCTGGACTTATTACAGAGTAATTCAATTAAACTTTATCAATGGTTAACCACATTGAAAGGAAATGCAACATACAAGAACCATAACTATCATTAACTGCCACACAACCATAACTCCAGTTCAATTGTTTTACAAGGTTTTTTGTTACTAGTAACTTCTTCACTTCTGAAGCAGTCTTGCGGGGATATTAATCACAATTAGTGATAGTTCTAGTTCTCTTAGGATTCTCCAACTTCGAATAACTTGCCTCTCATAGCTGAAAGATTAAATACTGCCATTTTCGAAAGTGGGTCATTTGTGTCAAAATCTAGGTCAGCTGATCAAATAAAAACCTTGTTAACACTTTAGAGTTCACATTTTTTAATTAGATTTTCATAAAAATTTGTCAGAATGTTTATCTCAATTGTGTCTCAGACGAGCTTAAAAGTGTGTCATCTTGGGACTTGGTGATTTGTTTTTGAAAGATGATTTATATAAATCATGCGCCTAAGGCCTAAAATACCTCCTCTTAGTTTATATTTGAGGTTATATAAAGACTTACAGGGATGTAGCATCATCTTATGTTGTTTACAAAAGTGTTATAAGTCATGCCCCTGGGGTCAAATTGACCCAACCCTTGGGTATTTAACTTCAAATGACTAATTTATTTTTCATTAACATATTAAAATTGATAAACCACCTAGCCAATTTCATCCAAACTTCACGTTCCTTTGGTAATCAACTTTAATAATTGTTCAAAGAATTTAATTCCAAGCAGAACTCTGGTTGCCATGGCAACTGACAGAAAAAACTTAAAATATCTTCTTTAAGAAAACCGCAAGAGCTAGAGCTAAAATATTTGGTATGAAACATCACCTAGTCAGTGTCTACCAAGTTTGTTCAAATGAATGCCTTGGGGGGGTGTCATTGATTTTCCTTATTTGTATATAGTAAAAACTTAAAAAATCTTCTTTTAAAAACCCCAAATAGCTAGAGCTTAAATATTAAGCATGAAACATCTTCTAGTAGGTGTCTACAAAGTTTGTTCAAATAAAAGCCCTGGGGTCAAAATTGGCCCCACCCCAGGGGTCATTGATATTCCTTATTTGCATATAGTAAAAACTTAAAATATTTTCTTTTAGAAAAGCGCAAGAGCTAGGGCTTAAATGTTTGGCATGAAACATCAACTAGTCAGTGTCTACCAAGTTTGTTCAAATAAATGCCCTGGGGTCAAAATTGGCACCACCCCTAGGGATCATTGATTTTCCTTATTTGTATATAGTAAAAATTAAAAAAAAATTCTTTTAAAAACAACATAGTTAGAGCTTAAATATTAAGCATGAAACATGTTCTAGTAGGTGTCTACCAAGTTTGTTAAAATAAATTCCCTGAGGTCAAAATTGGCCCTGCCACGGGGGTCATTGAATTTCCCTTATTTGGAATTCAACGAAACTTTATGGGAACCTTCAATACCAAGAGGAGATGCGCATATCGTTGCCTTGTAAGGGTCAGACACTTTAACTCAGAGTTATGGCTCTTGATTAGTTATGCAGTATGCATATAGAGCAAAAATCATTTCCGCCCTACTTCTCTGCAACTACTGGTTGGAATTCAACAAAACTTTATTGGAACCTTCAATACCAAGAGGAGATGCGCATATCATTACCTTGTTTGGGTCAGACACTTTAACTCAGAGTTATGGCTCTTGATTAGTTATGCAGTATGCATATAGAGCAAAAATCATTTCTGCGCTACTTCTCTGCATTTACTGGTTGGAATTCAACAAAACTTTATGGGAACCTTCAATACCAAGAGAAGATGCGCATATCATTGCCTTGTTGGGGTCAGACATTTTAACTCAGCGTTATGGCCTTTGATTAGTTATGCAGTATGCATATAGAAAAATATTTGTTTCTGCGCTACTTCTCTGCAACTAATGGCTGGAATTCAATGAAACTTTATTGGAACCTTCAATACGAAAGATGTGCATATCATCGCCTTGTTCGGGTCAGACATTTTAACTTTGAGTTATGGCCCTTGATAACTTATGCAGTATACAACCAGAGCAATAATCGTTTCCGTGCTACTTCTCTGTAACTACTGGCTGGAATTCAATGAAACTTTATGGGATACGAAGAGGAGATGTGCATATAGTCGCCTTGTTCCGGTCAGACACTTATAACTCAGATTTATGGCCCTTGATTATTTATGCAGTATGCATACATCTCATTGGCATTTCCAGATATAACTATTTAACACTCTCTGTTATTGCCCTGAATATTTATCAAGTTCAAAGATTATTACTGTTTATGCCATGATAAATATATAAATAAAGCCTTATGTCTTCAGTTGTTGTGTTAGTAATAACCAGTACTCGGCGGGGGATATAAATTCAACGAATTTGCTTGTTTGTATATAGTATATAGTATATATTAAAACTTAAAAATCTTCCTTTAAAACCCCCAAATAGCTAGAGCTTAGATATTAAGCATGAAACATCTTCTATTGAATGTCTACCAAGTTTGTTCAAATAAAAGCCCTGGGGTCAAAATTGGCCCTGCCCCAGGGGGTCATTGATTTTCATTATTTTGTATAGAGTAAAAACTTAAAAAATCTTCTATTAAAAAACCAAAAGAGCAAGTGTTTAGATACAAAGCATGAAATATTTTCTAGTTAGTGTCTACCAAATTTGTATTTAAAAAAAGCCCTGGGGTCAATATTGGCCCCTCGGGGGGGGGGGGTCATTGTTTTTCCTATATGTATACAGTAAAAACTTTAAAAAATCTTCTTTTAAAAACCCCAAAGAGTTAGAGCTTAGATATTTTATTATAATAAAACATCTTCTAATGGCTGTCTACCAAGTTTGTTCAAATAAAAGTCCCTGGTTTAAAATTGGCATTGGCCCAGGGGCCTATATACAGGTGAGCGATTTCAGGGCCATCATGAACATCTTGTTCATTAACATATTGAAATATTTTGTATAAAAATTACAATGCCAAGCATTTTATACTTGGCACGAAGCAAAGAATTTAGATTAATTTTGGATTAAAAAATATAACTTAAATAAATGGAAATATCATCAGAATTACACACTGTCATGAGTAAAATGTTCTTCATTATAAGAAGCACATGAATATCTGCACATATCATTTTAAAATTGTAACGTTTTTCGTTAAATTTTACAGAATTATTTTCAACAAGAACAATGTGACATCATGATCTGTAGTGCATATTGCTATTTATATATTTCTTATTACCATATATTGTACTGTTATAATAAGCTGTTCATATCTTTTATTCTGTATATACTATTAATATCTTTTATTACTATATACATGTATGTATATCAATGTTTATATTATTTATATCTTTTATTACTATTATGGCACTGGTTGTACTATTTATATCTTTTATTACTATATATAGCAATGTATATACTTTTTGTGCCCCCACTATAGGGGGGGGGGGTGCATTTAGATTTACTCTTGTCCGTCCGTCAGTCCTTCCGTCCATCTATCCGTCTGTCGGTTCTTTTTTTGTGTCGCACGTAGCTCAAAAAGTAATTGACCTAGAGTCATGAAACCTTACAGGAATGTTCATCAGCATGTGAAGTTTTGCACCTGGGTATTTTTATGTGGATATATTTAGTATTATTAGAGTAATTGCCCTTGACTTAGTAAACATTTGCAATTTTCAACTTGTGTAACACGTAACTTAAAAAAATATTTGACCTAGAGTCATGAAACCTCACTGGAATGTTGATCAGCATGTGTAGTTGTGCACCTATGTGTTTTCGTGTGGATATTTTTAGTATTTTTAGAGTTTTTGCCCTTGACTTAGTAAAAATTTACAATATTCAACTTGTGTTGCACATAACTCAAAAAGTATTTGACCTGTAGGCCTGTAAGTTTACAAGAATGTTGGTCAGCATGTGTACTTATCCACCTTGGGGTTTTCTTGTGGATTTATTCAGTATTTGCCCTTTACTTAATAAAAGATTTTTAGTTTTCAACTTGGGCACATGTAGCCAAAAACAAAAAATTTGACCTAGAGACATAAGATTGAAAATCGGTGGTGTGTGGGGGCACCGTGTACTATGGACACATTTCTAGTTATATCTTTTGATACTATGCATAGCATTGTATGTACTATTTCATATTATTTAATACTATATAATTTATTATAGAGATTTAAATGCTATTTATATCTTTTAGTACTATATATAGCAATGTATATACTATATATATCTTCTATTACTATATATAGCACTGTATTTGCCATTTATATCTTTTAGTACTATATATAACAAGGTATATACTGTTTATATCTTTTATTAACCAGGTTTTCAATTTTGAAAATCCTGGTTATTAGATTGGGGTATGGCGGGCGGCTGGGCGGATGGGCGGATGGGGCGGGCGGGCGTCAAACGAAATTGTGTCCGCTCTGTAACTCTTCAACCCTTTGAAGAATTTTGATGAAACTTCAGACAAATGTTTACCACATCAAGATGACGTGCAGAACGCATGTTCCGCATGGCTGGCTCCAAGGTCAAGGTCACAGTGACATTAACATTGAAAAATCCTGTCCGCTCTGTAACTCTTCAACCCTTTGAAGAATTTTGATGAAACTTCAGACAAATGTTTACCACATCAAGATGACGTGCAGAACGCATGTTCCGCATGGCTGGCTCCAAGGTCAAGGTCACAGTGACATTAACATTGAAAAGGGCGGGCGTCAAACGAAATTGTGTCCGCTCTGTAACTCTTCAACCCTATGAAGAATTTTGATGAAACTTCAGACAAATGTTTACCACATCAAGATGACGTGCAGAACGCATGTTCCGCATGGCTGGCTCCAAGGTCAAGGTCACAGTGACATTAACATTGAAAATCCTGTCCGCTCTGTAACTCTTCAACCCTTTGAAGAATTTTGATGAAACTTCAGACAAATGTTTACCACATCAAGATGACGTGCAGAACGCATGTTCCGCATGGCTGGCTCCAAGGTCAAGGTCACAGTGACATTAACATTGAAAATCCTGTCCGCTCTGTAACTCTTCAACCCTTTGAAGAATTTTGATGAAACTTCAGACAAATGTTTACCACATCAAGATGACGTGCAGAACGCATGTTCCGCATGGCTGGCTCCAAGGTCAAGGTCACAGTGACATTAACATTGAAAATCCTGTCCGCTCTGTAACTCTTCAACCCTTTGAATAATTTTGATGAAACTTCAGACAAATGTTTACCACATCAAGATGACGTGCAGAACGCATGTTCCGCATGGCTGGCTCCAAGGTCAAGGTCACAGTGTCATTAACATTGAAAATCCTGTTTACATGATTTTAACTTGATTTGGCAGTCAAAGGTCATATCATCTTTGGAGGTAATTTAAAAAAGATATGATATATTATTTCATGTCTACTTTGTAACTTGTTTTTCATTATACAGAATTATCAATATAATTATAGTGAACAAATTCTTCTGTGCTGAACTCGTCCTACATTTCTCAACAGTTTTTGTTCAAACTTTCACAGAAGCTTTGTCATCAAGCACCCTGGCACATATTGTCGGGGTTTTGTGATTGGATAGTTTTTGACCTAATTATGGCCCTTTGTTTTTTTCCTTATACATAATATTATAGTGAACACTTCTTCAGTGGCAATTCCTCCTACATTATTCATGTTTTACATTGCACATAGTTACATTGTTTGTTGCTTGTATTTGTATTTCAAATACAACATATTTATCTACAATGGTGATAATTGAAAACCTGGTTTCATGGCATTGCCATGTTTCTTGTTCCAATATATAGCACTGTATGTACTATTCATATCTTTTTATATTATATATAGCACTCACAGTATTTGCCATTTATATCTTTTATTACTATATATAGCAATGTGTATACTATTCATATCTTTTTATACTATATATAGCACTGTATTTGCCATTTATTAGCTCACCAGAGCCGAAGGCTCAGGGTGAGCTATTAGTATCAAAGGGGGATGCTCCGGCGTCCGTCGTCCGTTGTCATGTGTCAACAATCGTCTTCTTCTCTGAAACTACTGGGCAGATTTACTTCAAATTTGGTCTGTAGCATCCTTGTGACAGTCACACTTGAATTTGCTCATGTCATTCCAATTGGCCCCTTTTAGGGGTCAGCAGAGCTAAAAATAGAAAAACCTTTAAACATCTTCTTCTACAGAACTAATGGATGGATGATCACCAAACTTTGTCTGTAGCATTTTTGGGTAGTCTTTTATCAAGTTTGCTCATATTATTTTGATTGACCCCTTTTAGGGGTCTCTAGGGCTAAAAATAGAAAAACCTTTAAACATCTTCTTCTACAGAACTAATAGATGGATAATCACCAACCTTTGTCTGTAGCATTCTTAGGTAGTGTTTTATCAAGTTTGCTCATATTAATTTGATTGGCCCCTTTTAGGGGCAGCAAAAGCTAAAAATAGAAATACCTTTAAATGTCTATTTCTAGAGAACTAATTGATGGATGATCACCAAACTTTGTCTGTAGCATTCTTAGGTAGTCTTTTATCAAGTTTGCTAATATTATTTTGATTGGCCCCTTTTAGGGGTCTCTAGGACTAAAAATAGAAAAACCTTTAAACATCTTCTCCTACAGAACTAATTGATGGATGATCACCAAACTTAGTCAGTAGCATGCTCGAGTAGTGTTTCACCAAGTTTGCTCATATTAATTTGATTGGCCCTTTTTAGGGGGCCGCTTAAGCTAAAAATAGAAATACTGTTAAATGTCTATTTCTACAGAACTAATTGGTGGATGATCACCAAACTTTGTCTGTAGCATTCTTGGGTAGTTTTTTTATCAAGTTTGCTAATATTATTTTGATTGGCCCCTTTTAGGGGTCTCTAGGGCTAAAAATAGAAAAAAAACCTTTAAACATCTTCTCCTTCAGAACTAATTTATGGATGATTACCAAACTTAGTCGGTAGCATGCTCTGGTAGTGTTTTATCAAGTTTGCTCATATTATTTTGATTGGCCCCTTTTAGGGGTCTCTAGGGCTAAAAATAGAAAAACTTTTAAACATCTTCTTCTACAGAACTAATGGATGGATGATCACCAAACTTTGTCTGTAGCATTTTTAGGTAGTGTTTTATCAAGTTTGCTCATATTAATTTGATTGGCCCCTCTTAGGGGCAGCAAAAGCTAAAAATAGAAATACCTTTAAATGTCTATTTCTAGAGAACTAATTGATGGATGATCACCAAACTTTGTCTGTAGCAGTCTTGGGTAGTCTTTTATCAAGTTTGATCATATTAATTTGATTGGCCCCTTTTAGGGGTCTCTAGGGCTAAAAAAAGAAAAACCTTTAAACATCTTCTTCTACAGTACTAATGGATGGATGATCACCAAACTTTGTCTGAAGCATTCTTAGGTAGTGTTTTATCAAGTTTGCTCATATTTATTTGATTGGCCCCTTTTAGGGGCCGCAAAAGCTAAAAATAAAATTACCTTTTAATGTCTATTTCTGGAGAACTAATTGATGGATGATCACCAAACTTTGTCTGTAGCATTCTTAGGTAGTCTTTCATCAAGTTTGCTAATATTATTTTGATTGGCCCCTTTTAGGGGTCTCTAGGACTAAAAATAGAAAAACCTTTAAACATCTTCTCCTACAGAACTAATTGATGGATGATCACCAAACTTAGTCGGTAGCATGCTCGAGTAGTGTTTTACCAAGTTTGCTCATATTAATTTGATTGGCCCCTTTTAGGGGGCCGCTTAAGCTAATAATAGAAATACTGTTAAATGTCTATTTCTACAGAACTAATTGGTGGATAATCACCAAACTTTTTCTGTAGCATTCTTGGATAGTTTTTTATCAAGTTTGCTAATATTATTTTGATTGGCCCCTTTTAGGGGTCTCTAGGGCTAAAAATAGAAAAAACCTTTAAACATCTTCTCCTTCAGAACTAATTGATGGATGATTACCAAACTTAGTTGGTAGCATGCCCTGGTAGTGTTTTATCAAGTTTGCTCATATTAATTTGATTGGCCCCTTTTAGGGGCCGCAAAAGCTAAAAATAGAAATACCTTTTAATGTCTATTTCTAGAGAACTAATTGATGGATGATCACCAATCTTTGTCTGTAGCATTCTTAGGTAGTCTTTTATCAAGTTTGCTAATATTATTTTGATTGGCCCCTTTTAGGGGTCTGTTGGACTAAAAATAGAAAAACCTTTAAACATCTTCTCCTACAGAACTAATTGATGGATGATCACCAAACTTTGTCTGAAGCATTGTTGGGTAGTCTTTTATCAAGTTTGCTCATATTAATTTAATTGACCCCTTTTAGGGGCCGCTAAAGCTAAAAATAGAAAAACCTTTAAATATCTTCTACTTCAGAACTAATTGGTGGATGATCACCAAACTTTGTCTGTAGCATTCTTGGGTAGTTTTTTTTTATCAAGTTTGCTAATTTTATTTTGATTGGCCCCTTTTAGGGGTCTCTAGGGCTAAAAATAGAAAAAACCTTTAAACATCTTCTCCTTCAGAACTAATTGATGGATGATTACCAAACTTAGTTGGTAGCATGCCCTGGTAGTGTTTTATCAAGTTTGCTCATATTAATTTGATTGGCCCCTTTTAGGGGCCGCAAAAGCTAAAAATAGAAATACCTTTTAATGTCTATTTCTAGAGAACTAATTGATGGATGATCACCAATCTTTGTCTGTAGCATTCTTAGGTAGTCTTTTATCAAGTTTGCTAATATTATTTTGATTGGCCCCTTTTAGGGGTCTGTTGGACTAAAAATAGAAAAACCTTTAAACATCTTCTCCTACAGAACTAATTGATGGATGATCACCAAACTTTGTCTGAAGCATTGTTGGGTAGTCTTTTATCAAGTTTGCTCATATTAATTTAATTGGCCCCTTTTAGGGGCCGCTAAAGCTAAAAATAGAAAAACCTTTAAATATCTTCTACTTCAGAACTAATTGGTGGATGATCACCAAACTTTGTCTGTAGCATTCTTGGGTAGTTTTTTTATCAAGTTTGCTAATTTTATTTTGATTGGCACCTTTTAGGGGTCTCTAGGGCTAAAAATAGAAAAAACCTTTAAACATCTTCTCCTTCAGAACTAATTGATGGATGATTACCAAACTTAGTCGGTAGCATGCTCGAGTAGTGTTTTATCAAGTTTGCTCATATTAATTTGATTGGCCCCTTTTAGGGGCCGCAAAAGCTAAAAATAGAAATACCTTTAAATGTTTATTTCTAAAGAACTAATTGATGGAAGATCACCAAACTTTGTCTGTAGCACTCTTGGGTAGTCTTTTATCAAGTTTGCTCATATTAATTTGCTTAGCCCCTTTTAGGGGTCCCTATAGCTAAAAATGGAAATACAGTAAACTTCACTTATAGCGAACACGGTTATAGCGAACTTCCGGTTATAAGGAACAATTTATTTTGGCCCGAATTTTGCCCTTCTTTATTTAGTACAAAAATATACGGTTACAGCGAACACGGTTATAACGAATTATCGCTTATAAGGAACTCATTTGTAAGTCCCAATTTAGTTAAAAGTACAGAAAATTACACTTTTATAACGAACACTAAAATACCGGCTGTCCGTAAATAGATTCCGCATCAGTACGTAATAGTTTTCTATTTAGGATACTTTTAGCATGAGTTCTTGTCACCAAGATAAAACAGTTATTCCTTTTATTGTAATATTTTTTTTTCTTTAATAATTTTGCTCGAGTAAATAAATTATGATCATTTATAATCGGTTTTATACAGAATCACGCATGCTTGTAGGCATAATCCATTGAAAAGTACAAAGTTTGCTTGATTGAATTGAAAATAAATCTATATTTTAATTAAAATATAACAGAAGATCTTCAATATAAAAGGAAAGAACAATCGAAGAACTTGTTTATTCTTCATCATGGAAAGAAAACAAAAAGCACTGAATTTAGAAAGAAAATATGATATTTTATGAGAAATTGAGAAAGGGATTAAAACTAAAACTGAAATAGCAAAGGATTTTCAAATTACAAAAAAGTTCAATCTCGGGTATTGTGTCATAAATAGAAATAAATGACTAATTTTTCTTAATCAAATGCTCTTCAAAATGACGGAAGATAGTAAACAATCAGTTCGTTATATGTAAATCTGTTCGCTATAAAAACTCCTGATACAAGGAACTAATTCGCTATATGCTTACAAGGAACTCCGGATATAAGGAACATATTTTGAATGTCCCGATGAGTTCGTTATAAGCGGAGTTTACTGTACCATTAAATGCCTATTTCTAGAGAACTAATTGATGGATGATCACCAAACTTTGATTGCAGTATTCTTGGGTAGTCTTCAATCAAGTTTGCTCATATGAATTTTATAAGCCCTTTTTAGGGGCCGCTTAAGCTAAAAAAAGAAATACCTTTAAATGTCTATTTCTAGAGAACTAATGGATGGATGATCACCAAACTTTGTCTTAAGCATTGTTGGGTAGTCTTTTATGAAGTTTGCTCATATTATTTTGATTGGCCGCTTTTAGGGGCTGCTTAAGCTAAAAATAGAAATACCTTTAAATGTCTATTTCTACAGAACTAATGGATGAATGATCATTAAACTTTGTCTGAAGCATTGTTGGGTAGTCTTTTATCAAGTTTGCTCATATTAATTTAATTGGCCCCTTTTATGGGCCGCTAAAGCTAAAAATAGAAAAACCTTTAAATATCTTCTACTTCAGAACCAATTGATGGATGATCACCAAACTTTGTCTGTAGCATTCTTTGTCTGTAGTACTCTTTTATCAAGTTTGCTTATATTTATTTGATTAGCCCTGTTTAAGCTAAAGCTTAAATACCCCAGGTCATGGCATTTCTTCAAATTATTGTTTAAACATGTTCTATGCTCAAATTTAATATTAGAATATATTGACATTCCAACACTGAAAAGCAGTTGTTTCTGGTGAGCGACTCAGGGCCATCATGGCCCTCTTGTATCTTTTAGTACTATATATAGCAATGTATATATTATATATATCTTTTATTACTATATATAGCATATAGCACTGTATTTGCCATTTATATCTTGAAGAACTATATATAGCAATGTATATACTATTTATATCTTTTATTACTGTATATAGATCTGTATATTAGAACAGTGTTATCGTTTTTGCTTCCAGGACAATGTAGAGCATCAGCTTACAGAGAAAGATGACCACACAATACATTTTGAGTATTTAGTGAAGACTGGTGTTGGGGTATGGGCATCTTTCATTGGTCAGCCAAATATCTGCCTGTACCACAGTGAGAGCAGGCGACTGCTACAGGACTTCAATATCTGCACTGCTGTCCATGAATTCATTAAAGGTAAACTTACATGTTTATCTCATTTACTCGCTATTTAAATATATACTATGCTCATGTTAGAGTAAAATATTTCTATCCCAAAAATTAATTGAAATTTATGTAATTCTTTCTGAATATGTCTTAATTTAATAAAAGAATGTACAAACTGCAAGTGGCAAGCTGCATATCCTATTACAGGTCAAGAAAAGTTGGTCCTTTCTTAAAAAATGGTCAGGTTTTTTAATGACACTAAATATTCAAATTGTGTCCACCTATAGTGTGTAGGGTTTAAAACATAAGATATATACTTTGTGTGTCTTCAAAACATGTTTAAGTATATCAACAAAGATACCGTGTAGCAATTATCAATATTTAAAAATATAAAATGTGAGCACACTATATCTGTATGACAATTTTGATTTTATTGATTCATTTTATGTGTATGTTGGATAAAATAAAACTAATGTGACAACTTTTATCACTCCTAAACAACATCGGATGATTTAATTACTTGAAGAATAAGGACAATAATATATATATCCCTTTCTGGGGGTACTATAGAAATGGCTGCCAACTCTCCGTTCATCTGTTCGTCTGTCTCTCCATCCTTGACACTTTCATGTCTGCTTCATTACCACTGAATTTTTATAGGCCCGTTTGTTCACCATTGTGAGGTGGAGTGTTGCGTGCAAAATTTAGGTCCCTGTGGCCAAGGTCACACATAAGGGGTCAAAGTTCAGATAAAAATATGAAATTGTGTATTCGGAACATTTATCAATTACTGAGGGATTGAAACACAGATGGTCATTATCACAACTACCAGTGTGAAACATGTAATTAAGGTTAACATATGAAAGGTCAAGGTCACAAAATATGATAAAATATAGAAATTTTGTCCAGAGCATATCTCCTCCACGCATGGTGGGATTCTTCATAGAAATGTTCACCACTATGAGAAGCAGTGTCAAGTGCATGAACCATGTCTCTCAACTAAAGGTTAAGGTCATTTAAAAATGCTTGTTAGGTGCCAAAATTCTACATTCATCGGGGGATTTTAATGTAACTTGGCACAAATGTTCACCATGTGAGGCTTATTGGCCACATAAACCAGGTCCCAGCTACCAAAGTCAAGGTCACATAGAGAGGTTAAAAATTCTGTACTTGTTAATATCTGATAAATTGATATTTATCATGCCCCTGTGGTCACAATTGATCTGCCCCAGGGTCACTTGCACTTGATAATAAGAAAACAAATTTAAGTCTTACTGTGTGAAACTACAAAGCACAGAGCTTAGATATTTGGCATGCAGTATAGGTTTGTTAATTTCTACAAAAGTTGTAATAATCATGACCCTTAGGTCAATTTTGGCCATGCTACATGAGTCACTTGCTTTATGTAATGTACACTAAGGAATTTTTGTGGATAAAAACTAGGCCTCTATATTTGACACATAGCATTGCCGAGTTGGCCTCTATAATAGTAGGCAACTGTCTGTATACAATTTCTAACTGCATAAACCTGCTATACTTTTCAGTATATTCTGGAATAGAAGAAAGAAAGAATTTTCAAGTTACTTGTTTAATGGCAAGTCTTGGGCTGCTGTGGGTTGGAACTAATGTTGGAATAATACTGGTATATCCTCTTCCAAGATTACGAGATGGCGTCCCAAGAATTAACGAGCGTCCACAAGTAGCTCTCCACAGTCATAGTGGAGCAGTAAAGTTTCTATTACCGATGCATTACGGGCCAGTTAGTGGGGCACCTATAAGAAGAAGGATGGAATCTGTCCTTAAGAAATACAAAGTTGATGACTCTGTAATAAGACATTTATCTATTGTTGATGAAAACGAGACAGCTGACAGTAGACCAAATTCTTATATAAGTTTGGATGCTGTTGCATGGTGACAGGTGATAATGTGTATGAAGATGTTGATTTCCAAGGTTATAAAAGAGATACTGACAGTCAGATTTATGAAGAAATTCCAAGTAAAGTGACGGAAGTTAAAGGTAGTGCTAATAAAAATCCTGCAGTAGTACCTAAAGGGGATGACCAGGCTGAAGACAAGGAATCAGATCTGATTCAATCTGATGAGCACAAATATTTCATTTTAGAACCTCATTGTAGAGAAACTAACAAAACTGACGAAAAGTCAAGTGCAGTAGATCTGAGTAAAGTTGAGATGAAAGGTGGTGCAGATATAACTGAAACATCAGATGATGTATTCCTTAGACCGAAAAATAAGAACAAAAATATTAATGTAAGAATGAAAAGGAATTGTGATATGGACCGGAAATCAATGACTTTGTCTTACAATGCATCTTTACACGGCAAACAGTCTAAAGTATTTCATTCAGAATTAAAAAATGCGTTAAAGCATAGAAAGTCTCTGGAAGACTTGACTGATAGAGATGCTACACAAGATGAAGTTAGTAATTTATATCCAACTTTAGTCAGGCCGAAAACAATTTCAAATCCGGCAAAATCATTACGAGACAGTGGCCTTTCTTCAAGTTTACCGGATATTAGGGACGAGTCTAAGAAAGAGAAAGATAAAGACTCCCTGTACTTCCGACCACGAATGAGTAGTGGAATAAAAGCGAAAAAACCGGAACTCTCTCCTCCAAGTAAAGACTCGACAAAAAAGGAGAAAAAGCCGTCTCGGTTTTCTAAGCGAGACTCTACACCGAAAGAAACTAGACGTTCTGTTTCCTTTAACAAGGATGACACAATGGAAAATAAGAGAAAGTCGGCAGTTGGTACCAGTTTTTCACAGGGCTCATCAGTAGATACTCTCAGAAAGCAAGACACTAATACAATAATGGTAATTAGTGGAGGTGATGGTTATAAAGATTGGAAGAAGAGACAAAGTTTACCAAATTACAGACCAGAAGAGCCATGTCTTATGTTTTGGATGTACAAATTCTAGATACATTATATTTACTGCTGTTTAATATTGATGCAATAAAAAAAGCATGTACTAGATTTTTAGATATATATTTTATAGTCGATTATAGTAAAGCTGGACTGTGATTTACATGCTGTACATTTCTGAAAAAGCAGTTTGATATGAAAAGAATGTTGTTAATTTGTTAATTATAAATAATTTATTGAAATATATATTTGTTTTGAGAATCAACCTGTAATAAGAGACAACATTTTTAATTTTTTTTTAGATAGTTATTTTTAAGTTTCATTCCATATGTACCAATATTTCATTCCATGTTCATGCATAGCATTATTGTCCTCTGCTTTTTGCTAAGAGTGTGCAATACTCTCATTCATGTGATTATTCTACAATATACAGGTATATTATACAAAAAGGTTGACATTTCCTTTTTTTAATATTTTTTTTGTTCTAGTAGACATAATATTTGCTGGTCGAAAAGTTAAATTAAATACAGGTTGTACATGTTCATGAACAAAGTAATTGTCATGGATTAAGTGTTAATTCAAGTAATTTTTTACATTTGTAAATTTGAAATTTTGAGATGACTTATTCCGTTGCTATTATATGTGAAGAAAACAATTCATTTGTGGTTTTAATCCAAGTAGTCTCAATGCAAGTTCATTGAATGGCATTAACCGTCAAATAATTGAATTTTGGAAGGTCAAATGATTGAATTTTGCTTATAGTTTCTTAACATGGTCATTTATTCATTGAAATGATTCATACTTGGAAAAAAACATCAAGTGTGATGAGACTGACATATTAAAATTGCAATAAAGGAAAAACTCATTAGTGTGCCCCCATTATGAAGGGTGGACAATTTAGATTTACCCTTGTCCGTCCGTCCATCTATCCGTCCGTTCTATTTTGTGTCGCACATAGCTTAAAGTATTTGACATAGAGTCATGAATCTTTATAGGAATATTAGTCAGCATGTGTAGTTGTGCACCTTGGTGTTTGCGTGTGGATTTATTCGTTATTTGTAGAATTATTGCCCTTGACTAAGTAAAAATTTACAAATTTCAAATAGTGTTGCACATACATGTAGCTCAAAAAGAATTTGACCTATGGTCATAAAACTTTACAGGAATGTTACACAGCATGTAAAGTTGTGCACCTGGGTGTTTTCGTGTATATTTATTCAGTATTTGTTGTAGTTATTGCCCTACTCTTAGTAAAAAATTTCCATTTTCAACTTGTGTCACACATAGCTCAAAAAGTATTTGACATATAGTCATAAAACTTTCCAGGAATGTTGCTCAGGATGTGCAGTTGTGCACCTGATGTTTCACCTGTGGATTTATTCTGTTTGTTAGAGTTATGGCCCTTGACGTAGTAAAAATTTGCAATTATTAACTTGTGTCTCATATAGCTCAAAAAGTTTTTGACTAGGGTCATGAAACTTAACAGGAATGATACTCAGCATGTGAAGTTGTGTACCTGGAGTTTCAATGGTGGATTTATTCTGTTTTCTCAGAGTTATGGCCCTAGACGTAGTTAAAATTTACATTTTTCAAATTGTGTCGCAGATGTGTTGAGTATTGAGTGTACCTTGAGTGCTTGAGTCAGAATAAACTAGTTTTACAGGAATGATGATCAACATCACTGTGAAGCTGTACTCCTGGTGTTTTGCATGTGGATTTTTATGCCCCCACTTTAGGGGGGAGGGGGGCATTTAGATTTATCCTTGTCTGTCCTTCCGTTCTCATTTTGTGTCGCATGTAGCTCAAAAAATGTTTGACCTAGAGTCATGGAACTTTACAGGAACGGTGATCAGCATGCATAGCTGTGCACCTGGGTGTTTGCGTGTAGATTAATTCAGTATTTGTTATAGTTATTACCCTTGACGTGGTAAAAATTTGCTATATTCAACTTGTGTCACACATAGCTCAAAAAGTATTTGACATATAGTCATAAAACTTTACAGGAATGTTGCTCAGGATGTGCAGTTGTGCACCTGATGTTTCACCTATGGATTTATTCTGTTTGTTAGAGTTATGGCCCTTATTAAAATTTTGCAATTTTTAACTTGTGTTTCATATAGCTCAAAAAGTATTTGACTAGGGTCATGAAACTTTACAGGAATGCTACTCAGCATGTGAAGTTGTGTACCTGGAGTTTCAATGGTGGATTTATTCTGTTTTCTCAGAGTTATGGCCCTTGACTTAGTAAAAAATTACAATTTTCAAATTGTGTCGCAGATGTGTTGAGTATTGAGTGTACCTTGAGTGCTTGAGTCAGAATAAACCAGTTTTACAGGAATGATGATCAACATCACTGTGAAGCTGTACTCCTGGTGTTTTGCATGTGGATTTTTATGCCCCCACTTCAGGGGGGAGGGGGGCATTTAGATTTACCCTTGTCTGTCCTTCCGTTCTCATTTTGTGTCGCACGTAGCTCAAAAAATGTTTGACCTAGAGTCATGGAACTTTACAGGAACGGTGATCAGCATGCATAGCTGTGCACCTGGGTGTTTGCGTGTAGATTAATTCAGTATTTGTTATAGTTATTACCCTTGACTTGGTAAAAATTTGCTATATTCAACTTGTGTCACACATAGCTCAAAAAGTATTTGACATATAGTCATAAAACTTTACAGGAATGTTTCTCAGGATGTGATGTTGTGCACCTGATATTTTGCCCATGGATTTTTTCTGTTTGTTAGAGTTATGGCCCTTGACGTAGTAAAAATTTTCAATTTTCAACTTGTGTCGCACATAGCTCAAAAAGTATTTGACCTAGGGTCATGAAAATTTTACAGGAATGCGACTGTGATTCAATTGGTGATTAAATTGCGGATTCATTCTATTTTGTCAGAGTTATGGCCCTTGACACAGTAAACATTTACAATTTTCAAATTATGTCACACATGTGTTGTGTACCTTGAGTGCTTGAGTCGGAATCAACCAACTTTACAGGAATGATGATCAACATCACTGTGAAGCTGTGCTCATGGTGTTTTGCATGCCCATTTTAGGGGGGCATTTAGATTTATCCTTGTCCTTCCGTTATCATTTTGTGTCTCCCATAGCTCAAAAAGTGTTTAACCTAGAGTCAAGAACCTTTACAGGAATTTTGATCAGCATGTGAAGTTGCCCACCTTGGGTCTCGCTTGTGGATTCATTCTGTTTTGTCAGAGTTATTGCCCTTGACTTAGTAAATATTTGGCAATTTTCAACTTATGTCGCACGTAGCTCAAAAAGTATTTTGACATAGGGTCATGAATATTTACAAGGAATGTTGATCAGAATGTGAAGTTGTGCACCTGGGGGTTCGCTTGTGAATTTAAATATTTTATCAAGAGTTATTGCCTTTGACTAAGTGAAAATTCTAGTTTACAATTTGTGTCATGTGTAGCTCAAAATGTATTTAACCTAGTCATGTAACTTAAGAAGAATGTTGGTGAACATGTGTTGTTGTGCACTTTGGGTTTCGTTTGTGAATTTATCCAGTAATTGTTGAGTTATTGCCCTTGACTTAATAAAAACCGCTTCATTATGTTGTGTTATTTGTTGCTTTAGTGCTTGAGTTAGAATCAACTTTACAGGAATAATGATCAACATCACTGTGAAGCTATGCACCTCGGATTTTGCATGTGGATTATTTTCAGTTTTGTTAGAATTTTTGCCCATGACTTAGTATAAAGTTGCAATTTTCAACTTGTTCATGCATAGCTAAAAAGTATTTGACCTGTAGGCCTGAAAGCTTACAAGAATGTTGGTCAGCATGTTTACTTATGAACCTTGGGGTTCAATTTTGGATTTATTCAGTATTTGTGAAGTTCTTGCCCTTTACTTAGTAAAATATTTTTAGTTTTCAACTTGTGGCACATGTAGCCCAAAACATATTTGACCTTGAGTCATAAGATTGACAAAACAGTGGAGTGTGGGGGCACCCTTGTCCTATGGACACATTTCTAGTTTTCCATTGTTTTTAGCTCGACTATTCGATAAATAGAGCTATGCTAGTCACCAGAACGTCAGCGTAACCACTTACGTTAACGTTTTTGAAACACGTCAAATATTTTCAAAGTCAAAAGACATATGGTTTTGAATCTTTGCACACTTGTTCACCATCATACCCCCAATCTGTAGACACGAGAGGTAACTCTATCAAGCATTGCCCCTTTTTCAACTTAGAATTTTTGTTAAAGTTTTTGTAACACATCAAATATTTTTTCCATCGACATATGGAAATTTTGCACACTTGTTCACCATGCACCAAACTGTAGACAGAAGGAGGAAACTATCAAACTTTTTGACAGAATTATGCCCCTTTTTCAACTAAGAATTTATTTTAATTTTTTTGTAACCCCTAAAATATTTTCAAAGTCCATTGACATGTGACATTGAAACTTTGCACACTTGTTTACCATCATGACCCCAACCAACCTGTTGACAGGAGAAGGTAACTATCAAGAATTTTGCCAGAAATATGTCTCCCTTTATTTAGAATTTACGTTAAAGTTTTTGTTTTACCTCAAATTTTACAAAGTCCATTGGCAATTATAGCTTTAAACTTTACACACTTGTTCACCATCATGCACCAAATATGTAGACATGAGGAGGTAACTATATCAAGCATTTTGACACAATAATGTCGCTTTTTCGACTTAGAATTTAAATTTAAGTTTGCATACCACCGCCACCTCAGATATTTTCATATTCCATTGACATATGGCTTTGAAAGAAGTTGAAATTTTATACACTTCTTTGAGAGCATAATAGGACTCTCTTTAAGTCGTTTAACTGTATCATGGATTTAAAGAAAAATGTGGCCTTTTTGTTAACTAAGAAAATTTTACATTATCAAGGCTCTTGTACAGTATCAAGCACTAAGAATAGTCTAACGTGCTGTCCTACCCATAGCTCTTGTCAGAGTTATTGCCCTTGACTTAGTATTAGTTATAGACTTATTCATGCATAAATCAATAAGTATTTGACCTGTATACAAAAAGTATACAAAAATGTTAGACAGCATGTGTAGCTATGCACCTTGGGTTTGCTTGTGGATTTATTCAGTAAATGTAGAGTTTTTCAAAAGATTTTCAGTTTTAACTGTGTCACATGTAGCCCAAAAACATTTGACATAGAGTCAGTAGATTGCCAAAACTGTGGAATGTGGGGGCACCCGTTTCTTTTTGACACATTTCTAGTTTTCTTTAATTTTTGTTTTAATGATTTGTTTTAACCTTTTATTTATTTGTTTTTAGAAAAAAAGTTGTTTTAAAGTCGAGGGTTGCCCTCAGACGGAGGTGGCTCATCTTGTGAATGATATGAAATTTTGGATGCAAGTTATTTGTTCAGACCTACATCAAATGGTATACAAATTTTTAGAAATCATTTCCAGTTATGTCCTAGAAAACAAATACCTCAGGGGTGTCCCTATAGCAAATAAAGTTAGCTACGCTAGCCTTTAAGGTACATTCATAGAAATTACCTTTATTGAGTTAGTGAATACAAAAATAGGCCTAACATATTGTTTATAAAGATATAATGGTGATAATTGTACATGTTCACATTAAATATGGATTGTGAATAATTTTTTGCTTATCAATTTTTGATTCACTTTGATCAATTTGATTACTCCACAGCAGGTGTACAGCATAAGTTAGAAGCTTTTAAACATATTAAAAGAGTCTTTAACCGTGTTTTTCTGATCAGACGGTAATTTTTACATGCTATTCATATTGTTGATGTTTTTGTTTGTATAGCTTATATTAACAGGGTATGATTGATTTTATACAAATGTTCATTTAATATGCATACTCATTTATAAAAAAGGTAGGAATGTTTAAGGCTTAAATGGGCTTGCTGTCTTTCTTGAAATGAATGTTTATCTCATAAAACAATAATCAGGATGATAGGTGAAAGTATAAAGTTAACAATTTGTACTAATTTTACAAAATGGTACTACATTAAATAATTGTTTATTGAACAGTTGTTCAGATAGATTTTCTTTAAACAAGTACATGACTGTATACATGGTTTTGAAATAAAAGTCAACAAGAACTTATCTTGTTTTGTTATAACAAGCCAACATGATCTAAATTTTACCATTTAAGTCAGGGTAGAAAATGTGTAAGCTACCTTTGAGTTCTATAGCTTTTTAGCTCGACTATTTGATAAGAATAAGTAGAGCTATCCTAGTCAACCGAGCGTCGGCATAACCACTTATGGTAAAGTTTTTGTAACACCTCAAATATTTTCAAAGTCCATCGACATATGGCTACTTGTTAACCATCATGACCCCAACCTGAAGACAGGAGAAGGTAACTCTGTAAAGCATTTTGATAGAATTGTGCCACTTTTTCGGCTTAAATTTTACATTTAAGTTTTTGAAACACCTCAATATTTTCAAAGTCCATTGACATATGACTTTGTACTTTGCACACTTGTTAACCATCATGAACAGGAGGAGGTTATTCTTTCAAGTATTTTGACGGAATTATGCCCCTTTTTCGACTTAGAATTGATGTTAATGTTTAAATGCCACCTCAGATATGTTCATATGCTATTGACATCTGGCTTTCAAACAGGTTAAAATTTTATACACTTTTTTGAGAGCAAAATAGGACTCTCTCCAAGGTTTATAACTGTAATGTGGATTTGAAAAAAACATTTGGCCGTTTTGTTAACTTAGAAAATGTTACATTATCAAGGCTCTTTTACTATCGAATATGTTAGAATATGCAAGAAAAGGTATTTCACATGTTTGTGGTTCGCTTGGGAACCCACCCATTGGAGGTAACTCGGCAAGCCTCTTTATGATTCAATGGGCGGGTCCTCTTGGGAAGGATATTCCTATCTAAACCGCAACATATGACAGATATTATTAATCTTATGATTGCTTTTAGAACATCTTCGCCATGTGATTGTTTTCAAAAGTCACATGTATCGCTGTGTAGAACAAATTGCCATCTAGAACAGAACTTCTTTGTCTATTCTTTTCTAGAATCACGTATGGCCGTTAACAGTTTATCGTGAAATTATTGTCTAAAATATGATAAACAAGATCAACAAGAAAAGGCGGCGTTCAATGAACGCAACCCCCACATGACCCAGCAACAAGAACCAATGGCAAGGAGCCCAGGGGGACCCCAAACAAACTTCCTTTGTCTTATTATTATTTTCAAGATACATTTATATGACTATTGTCTAGGAAGGTATTTTGGTTAGCTTCTAGAACCTGTTTTCTTATCATTGTTTACTAGGACCTCTTTTTTAATAATTGTTTACTAAAATTACTTTTCTTATCATTGTTTATTTTTAGCTCGACTATACGAAGTATATGGAGAGCTGTCCTACTCGCACGGCGTCGGCGTCCACGTCCAGATTTCAGATTAAAGTTTTGGTGCAGTAAAATATTTTTCACTATAACTTTTTCATTTCTTAAGGTATCAACTTCAAATATATGTTTCTCAACACCAACCGCATCTTATGTGACAAGGTTCATAACTCTAGCGCCAATATTTTCAGATTTATCTCCCCTTTAACTTAGAACTTTCCTTAAAAAATTTCACTCTTAACTGTAACTTCTTTATTACTTATGGGATCACCTTCATAGTTCAAATATATGTTCCTTATTATCAACCACATCTTCTGTGACAAGGTTCATAACTCTAGCACCAATATTATCAGATTAATCTCCCCTTGAACTTAAAATTTTTCTTAATAATATTTTTACTGTAACTTTTTTATTACTTAAGGGATCAACTTCATACTTCAAATATATGTTCCTTATCATTAACCAGACCTTATGTGACAAAGTTCATAACTCTAGTGCCAATGTTGCAAGAATTATCTCCTTGTTAACTTAGATCTTTTTACTTGAAAAATGTTTTTTTTTGACTATAACTTCTTTAGTTTTAAAAGGAATATACCTCAAACTTCAAATACATATTCCTGATCATCAACAAGATCTTATGTGACAAGGTTCATAACTCTCGAAGTAATATATTCAGATTTATCTCCCTTTGAACTTAGAAATTTCTTAAAGAAATATTATAACTTCTTTACTTTTTAAGGTATCTACTTCAAACTTCAAATATATATTTCTTATCATTACACACATGATGTGTGACAAGGTCCATATTTCTAGTGTGACTATTTCCAGAATTTTCACCCTTTGAACTTGGAATTAATGTTAACAACAATAACTTCTTGTCATAAGAAGAAATATATTTATATCATAATTGATTTTTCTTTTATGCTTTTGTTGCGACGGACGCGCCCTCAGGCGCGTTCAGAGCTAAGTCATCTACACATGGGATTTCGTCAGTTACAATCGCGCAAAGTGTCCTCAACCGATTAACAGCCCAAGAAATAGTACATGAATTTGATCCTTCAAAACTCCCATACTTTGTCGGGATATCTTAAAATCTTCCATATTTAGCCTTTTTAATTTCAAATTAAGTTATCCAAGTTAAAATATGAACGTTTATGATTGATAAAAACGTTGTAGTCTCGTAGTAATATTGCGCAATATGCAAATTACTGCCGAAACGATTTACCGCTGTCGAAAAAGTAGGACAGCAAATTATACTATAATAAAGGTGTAAGCTCTGAGTTTCAAGAAATTATTAGTAGGAAATAAATATTTCTACATTATACAAAACATTATTATTAGCAAATCAAAAGTTTTTCGTGACTCTAGGGTAACTCGCGCATTAATAAAAGAAGAACTATTTTCGTGACTCATACCGCAAGTTTAGCTGAATATTCAGCAGTTATTAATAAATTAGATACAGTACAATGTTTAGTATAAATATTTATTTTTGAAAATGCATGTAACAATTAAGGGAGTTTTTCAACACTTTACCACCCTGTAGTCTGTTATGGTAAGGAAGTTATAATATCAGTTCTACTTCCGATTCTTGTGGTTTGTTTACATATTTTTCTAGGTCACGATATGAGTTAACCTTCGCTATTCTAAAAATAGATTCTGCTTCACCTGTCCTGATTTTTGGACAGGGCGATTAGGGAGTACACATTATACATGTAATAAACCAGCGGATTACATGCAATACTTTTAGAAATTCTATACAATTGTAAGAAGCAAACAAGTTGAAAATGGAATTAAGTGTGAAATTGAAAAGGACAACTAAACACTGTAGTGCTTAAGTGACATTTAAATTAAAATAAAAACGATGTGCTCTGGCCTCTACATCTTTACCTTGTAAATAAAAAAAATCTAAAAAAATACACTTTTAATTGCTGATGATTTTAACCAAAAACATTTTTAATGAGACATATCCAAGAGAGAAAAAATACAAATGACTTATATTTTATTATCTATATGCCCACTATGATATAACACGAAGCAATTCTAAATAGCATTCTCACATATGTATAATGTATTATGCTATGGTTTTATTTTAGAAATATTTCGTTGACAGTATTTTTTTTCTATTTACATATCATTTCTTGGAATAAATCGATAAGGACACTGATTTTTGACCAGAGTTTTTAGGCATAAATTTCATTCTGTATTTAAGTGCTTGAAAGTAGAAAATCAGAATTATATCAGTTTGGGACACAAAATATATTGCTCTACAAAACTCGAACTTGTATCGAACAAATTTTCTCTGTTATATATTTTGTGTTTTGTTTTTGGTTTTTTTTTTTTGTTTTTTCTAAAAAAAGCCTTAATGTCTCTCCGGTTGCATGTCCGTCGCATTCAGTGCTGCAGCACTTTGATATTCCTTACTGCGTCCAGTATTTTATAAATCGAGCTTCGCTATCTCCTGTGACAGCTCTTGTTAGAGTTTCTTATCATTATCATGTTTTTTGTCTAGAACCACTTTGGTTGTTTTGCAAATATGACTCTTGCTGCTGATAGTTGGATACTTAAGGTGAATTTTATTATGACAGGAAAAGTAGTTATAGTTAACAACGTGAGGTACTTATATAACACTTATATAAAAG